>NC_061812.1:2629105-2659105 GCF_021462225.1 Girardinichthys multiradiatus | reverse complement strand
CATTCATTCATTCATTTATTCATCCATTCATTCATTCATTCATCCATTCGTTCATTTATTCATTAATTCATTCATTCATTCATTCATCCATTCATTCATCCATCCATTCATTCATTCATTCATTAATTTATTCATTTATCCATTCATCCATCCATCCATTCATTAATTCATTTATTCATTTATCCATTCATTCATCCATTCATCCATCCATTCATCCATCCATTCATTTATTCATTCATCCATTCATTCATTCATTCATTTATTCATTCATCCATTCATTCATTCATCCATTCATCCATTCATTCATTCATTTATTCATTCATCCATTCATTCATTCATCCATTCATCCATCCATTCATTCATTCATTCATTCATTCATTCATCCATCCATTCATTCATCCATTCATTCATCCATCCATTCATCCATTCATTCATTTATTCATTCATCCATCCATTCATTCATTTATTCATTCATTCATCCATTCATTCGTTCATTCATTCATTCATTCATTCATCCATTCATTCATTTATTCATTCATTCATTCATTCATTTATTCATTCATTCATTCATTCATTCATCCATTCATTCATTTATTCATTTATCCATTCATCCATCCATCCATTCATTCATTCATTTATCCATTCATTCATCCATTCATTTATTCATCCATTCATTCATTCATTCATCCATTCATTCGTTCATTCATTCATTCATCCATTCATTTATTCATCCATTCATTCATTCATTCATCCATTCATTCATTCATTCATTCATTCATCCATTCATTCATTTATTCATTTATCCATTCATCCATCCATCCATTCATTCATTCATTTATCCATTCATTCATCCATTCATCCATCCATTCATCCATTCATTCATTCATTCATCCATTCATTCATTCATTCATTCATTCATTTATTCATTCATCCATTCATTCATTCATCTATTCATCCATTCATTTATTCATTCATCCATTCATTCATTCATTCATCCATTCATTCATCCATTCATCCATCCATTCATTCATTCATTCATCCATCCATTCATTCATCCATTCATTCATCCATCCATTCATCCATTCATTCATTCATCCATCCATTCATTCATTTATCCATTCATTCATCCATTCATTCGTTCATTCATTCATTCATTCATTCATCCATTCATTCATTTATTCATTCATTCATTCATTCATCCATTCATTCATTCATCCATCCATTCATTCATTCATTCATTCATTTATTCATTCATCCATTCATCCATCCATTCATCCATCCATTCATCCATCCATTCATCCATCCATTCATCCATTCATTCATTCATCATGAACACCTGATTATATCTAGTCCATTTAAGCTCCATCACACATAATATGTGACATAATGAGTGAAATTCATCCTTCTGTACAACTGTGATCTTAAAGGAATGATGGTTGCTGTACATAGTAGGTCAGAAGTTTACATACTCTAATCTTAGGAGCCACATTATTTTGACCTTTGAACCTAACTGACGCATCTGCACCATTCTTCCTGGGTTAAATGATCATACAACATACATGTCATTTTCTAAAACAAGAACTGGGTCTGAATATATTCTGGATTTATTCTCATCAACAGAGATTAGAAACTTTACATATCAGCTCACATATATACATACACCCCTACTAATATTTGGTTAAATGTCCTTTAAAGAGGTTTAGAGAAACTATATCCTTCTAGTAGTCGTATTCTTAGCTGGATATTTAATCAGTCTTCCAGACAACATTGGTAAAGCTCTTTTAAACTGGCTGGTTTCCTGGCATGGACCGGGCCTTTAAGCATAGTCCACTAATGTTAGGTCGGGTTGGGCCTGGGTCCATTCCAGAAGCTCGAGCTGGAACACCCGACTGTGTCCGAGTATCAACCGTCTGACCCCAACTGTGAACTCTGATGAAAGATACATGATTAGAATGTTCTGGAACAACCTCAGAACCAGTGCGGTCCAAGCCTGTCATCATTTGTCAACAGTGTTGCTGTCCACAGTGAACTAAGAGCCAAACAATTAAATTAATACATAATAAAACCAACTGGGTTCTGGAGACGTTTTAAGGTCAGAATGACCAGAAGAATGTTTGGAAGAGCCTAAAGTCCATTTCCCGTTACCTACTTGGCTCGACTCAGCTCTACTTGGGTTTTAGGGTTTTTAATTAGGTACTTGTACTTGTTACTTGCTTCTACTTTAGGATCTAATTAGGCTTTCAAACCTAAGAACACTGTTCCATCTACCAAGCATGGTGGTGGCCCCATCATGCTGAGGGTCTGGTTGGTACTGGTACATTACCAACAGTAGTTGGAATAATAAATACCTTTAAATTGTCCAACTTTACTACAAATGAACAACTGGAAAGATTAAAGTTGGACACTCCAGTGTTTCAATTGGACAAAATCCCCAAACAAGCTTGTTGATTGGCTACAAAAACTGTAGTGTGTGTGTATGTATATATTTGAGCCTGTGTGGATTGGGGAAAATACACGATAAGTCAAAGTCGTGCAGCTAATTCTTGTTTTTGAAACTCATCAAACTTGTATGTTGTATTATCATTTCACACTGTGGAAGAAAATGGTTCAGATCCATGATGAGTAGAACTAAATCAGAACCTTCCTGCTGCTGATGACTGGATGAAAACTGTGGATCGGTGCTGTGTGTCTATATACTGCAGCCGCATAACTAAAGTAGCCTCACTTCTCGCCCATGGTCACAGTGACGTAGTCGGTCACACCTCTGAAGACTCGGTCCAAGCGGAAGCAGCGCAGTAACAGCAGGTTCTGAAAGGCTGAGAGGTTCTCTTTATATTTCATGGGAAATGGAGCCTGTTCTGGAGCGTCCAAATCAAACCACTGAGAAGGAAAAAACATAATAACTGTGAAAATCAGTTGAACTAACCAGACTGCACTGATTTCAGTTACTGGAGTCACTCACAGATTCCCAGTCAGTGGGATTTTTCCCAATGTCATCAGGCAGAGAGCCAAAGTGTTCAGGAAAGAGCTCTGAGAGTTGAAGCAGGTCCTCCCAGCCCTGGTCAGGAAGCCAGTCACATGGCTTCTTTTTAACGCTCTTCTCCAGAGACAGATTACCTTTATACATTTGATAGGGAAAAGAAAACTTTGAGGATTGAGGATGTTCATAGATATCAGTTTAAAGGTTTCTCTAAATATGTCACCTTTAATAAGAAATTCCAGCTCCTCCTGGCGGGCCCTTCCCTCTGCCTGTTCGATCTTCACTGTCATGTTGAAGGAAAAGAGCAACTTGTGTCTCTCAAACAGCCCTGAAGGACGAGGAAACCTACAAATTACAATGTACACCTGAAGGAGCCAATATTTCCAACATTATTCTTCCTCGGCTCTTTTACCTGTACAGCCGTAGTTATAAACATTGTATGTCAGAGTGTTGATGATGTTCTGGAGTCTTTTGTGAAGGACAGAATCAGAGCAAGATTTACGTAGCGACAAGTCAAAGACTTTCAGGTACGATGCCAGTGAGTATTGGTACATGCTGCTGACCAGAGCCATGTCTGTCAGGACGAAGAACAAGATGGCGCCGCGCTTTGCTGCAGGTCTGTAGCCATTTCTGAGCTGATCAATGTCCATTGATGTCTTCTGAGCCAACGTGAGCTTCTCAAATACCTGACCATCACAGATTTAAAGACAATCAAAAACTGCCTCTGTATTCTTGAATCATTTCATTGCAGCAAACCGTATCCAATCTAACCTCAGTGGCTTTCAGCTTGGTTTCCTCTAGAGTCTGAACAAGCTCCGTGTTCTCCAGCATGTTTCCTGTAGACGTGGCCAGCTCTCTAAGCAATGAATCTCCAAGGTTTTTCAGCAGCTTCTTGTTGTCACTGGTCTCTTGGATCAAACGCTCACGCTGCTTCTCCAGGTCCCTCTTCTCAAAGCCCATGATGACGCTCAGGAGCTGGTCCTCCAGACCTTTCAGTGTTACTGTGTGTAACATTCACACAATATTTAGATGTACACACACCAACCATTTAGTATCACTGTTAATAACACACAGATAACAAGCACAGCTGTCATGGCGGATCGTACCGGCGTAGTTAATGACCGTGGTGTTTCCAAACACTGATGGAGTATATTTGGGATTAGCCACTTTGGTGTTGAGATAAAGTTGGAAGTTGGGATCATAATGGACCTCCTTGTCTCCCAGCATGACGACCTGTCGGCCCTCGGCTCCTTTCACATTTTTCTCCAGTAAGTTGTCAATTACCGGGTCGATGTACTCGTCTACATCTTGAAAGAGGAATGGATAACCGTACCTAATGGCCATCTCAAGCTGTTTCAAGAAGTCTGGATCATTGAAGGACGATATCTGGGGGAAGATGTTCACACTTGTTAGGACTAAACCTTAAACTTTCAAGTTGTTACTTGGTGACCTACAGAGGACCTGAAGAGAGAGTGAAAACAAGGTTTTTTGGAGGCATCAATTTTCTACGTCGGACCAAAAATGACTGAAAGTTAATTAAAAAACAACAAAACATAAAAACGTGGAACAGAACCCTATGGAAGTTTTTTGTCTTTAAAAGCATTACAAAAAATGTCAAATATAAAAACTCAGTGATGAACCGGATCATTTTTACCTTTTGTCTTGTAGTTAAGTCTTACATCTGTATCGTTTTATTTCTGCTCATTTTCCGTGAAGTGACAAAGTCTTTTGGAGAGGATTATTTTTTCCACGTGAATCAAGTTCTACTTTGGTTTCAAATGCATACAAAGAACAGCAGAACGTGCAGCTTTAACTAGAACTACAGCAGCAGTAAGTGAGTATTTCTGGATGACTTACGATGCCTGGATTTTATTTCTACTGCATTTTTCTATATTGGTTCTTGTTTGCTTCTTTCTGTCACAAGGAGGTACGAGAACTAAGAGTCAAGGAAAAGACCATAAATTCAGGTCCAATTATTTGTATCCCAGTTTTACCAACATGTTTCTTCTGACTGGAAGTAAAGTATCATTCTGGAACGTCAGAGCTAGGGTCCCAGCTTTAATCCAACGGAGGAAGCTGGAGATTAGGGTGATGGTAAGAAGGCTTTCTAACCTTAAAGACCTGGAGGTCATCACCAAAGATAAATCACCAATATGCCACTGGACACATGCAAAAAGATTGGTTTTTCTATTCTTCAACATGCTATTTTCATTCAAATTTAAATAAAAACATTGTTTTAATCTGTGTTTCTTTTGCATTTTCTTAGTGTTTTATTTTGCTTATATCCTATCAGAAAGATCTTGGTTAAAAGAGAATAACTTTAGATCTAAATCAGCCAAGGGAATGAATCATTTTGGGTTTAGTTGCAAACGTGTCAAAAAATAGCAATTTTCCAGCTCAACTGATCTGTCTGGAGACTAAAATGTGATCTGGTGAGGAGCAATGACCTTATGAAGACTTGCCTGTCATAGCTTCTCAAATTATACCGGAAAATAATGAAGAAATTAACATTTACAGCTTTTAAATGGCTGCTTTTTTGTTACAAAAATACAGAGTGGAAGAAAAACTCATTTATAATCTGCAAATAGAAAAAAACAATTAGTGAGTAAAAGAAACCCATGACAAATAAAGTGTTTTTGTAGGGATTTTTTACCTTGAGATTATTGTTTTCTTCTTTGTTTTTAAGCCAGTTGAATGCTTGCTGCTGAGGATCAATACACAAGGCAAATCGACTCCCTCTGGTGGTCAGGATCCCATTCTGCACCGACAGCTCATCAGGGGGCAAACCCTCAGAGCCCCACCTGTTGCTCAGGTTCAACAGACACAGTTAGCTCCTTTATGATCAGCACTGAGTGGAAAAACTAATTCATCGATACGTCTGATTTATTTTTGTCATGTTTTTAAATGGTCTGCACCTGCTGATCTCTGCATCATCAGTAAGAAGGTTTTCCACTTTGAAAGGCTGACTCAAGGGGATGCCTCGCTCCTGCACATCCTGAACCCATATTTGATACACCATCTGATCCCTGAACTCCCAGCTGAAGGCCCCTTGGTAGCTCAGGAAAGCAGCAGAGACCAGGCAGTCACCAAGGAGGAGCACACGCCTCTGCTTCAACTCGTCCAAATCTGTGCTCCATCTAAGATGCCAAAAAAAAGGGTCAAAACAGGCTTTTGATTCAGTTAAATTTCATTATTTTAAGAACTATAATGATTTAAATGTGGGATATATGAGAATTACAAAAAATGGATGTTTTTGGACTCTGTCATGTGAGTCCGGTGCTTTCATCAGCTAACTTCAGGACCTTTTTCCAGTTTACTGTAAGTTTTGTGGCCGTTACTTATGACGGTAAAAAATAATGCATTCTTTGTCATTTCCTTAACATTCATTAAAGCAGCTTAACAGGGAAAAAAAAGCAGACAGAAGGAGCAACAAATAAATTAACATACACATAAAGAATATTAATTAAATGCAGTTTAAGACCTGAAATGAAAATTTAGACATATATAAACAATATCTAAATTGGACCCAACAGAACCACAATGAAAACAATCTGAGACAAAATGATGAAGAGAAATGGAGAGAAGAAGAATGAAGACAATTGTTACTGACTACCACAATGTTTTTTCTTGATTTCTTTTAGTGTTTCTTAAAGCCAGAAAGTTGAAGGACTGGTTTTATGTCTTGTCTGGAATCTTCTTTTTCTGACCAAATTAAACAACTGAAAGTTTATCCTCTGACTGGTGACTCCATCGTTTTTGCCAGGGGTTGTAAAACCTAACCGTTGATTTTCGGAGCTCAGGCCAGAGATGAGTTTGTCAGCAGCTACAAGCTTCCTCTCCATGACTTCAGCCTCTTCCTGCAGCATCTGCTTTTCCAGAATAGCAGCTTCGTACGTCTCTTTAAGACCTTGCAACTCTGCCTGGATATCTCTGAGCTCATTTTGAATGTGCGCCAGTTCCTTCTTGCTCTGAAAGAAATCCTTCTCTAGGCATGCCACCTGAAAACAAGAGAACAAAATGTTCTTTTCATTTGAACTTCTTGTAATGCAGCAGAGCAAAACAGGAACCATGGATCTGAATTACTTTCTCTCTCTTGGGTTCAATCTCCTTGGCGACATCGCAGTAGCCTATGATGGCTTCCACAAACTTCAGCATCCCTGAGCCAGCTTTGCTGATGGCTTGCATCTTCTCAAAGCTTGTCTGTAGGTTCTTCAGGAACTCTGCTCAGGTCCAGTCATAAACATTACAAAGTTAAATGTGGATTACTGTTAAACATATGAAGTACATCAATTGTTTCATCACCACTTTAAAGCAGGTTTTCCAGAGATGTTGCAGCCAGCCTACCTTTGACGGTCCTGACCTGGCTGTTACTTATGGAATCACAGTCCATCTCCATTAAGGAGCGAAGGAAGTTGGTTTCTGACATCATCCCCTTCGCCGACTGCCAGCTGATGTCTTTGTAGCCTCGCAGCACCAGAATGCACTCACAAACCACCTGCACTTGCTTAGGTGGCTTAGCGAAAGATCTGCATGAAGCACCAGCCAGAAAGAGGCAGACAGTAGAGAGGACTGATTATTAAATCATTTAAATATTGGTTATTAATATCAGGCCATTCTTTGTCCCATCTACACAGTATGTTTTATATTTTAATGTAGCTCCATATATTGCCTAAATGTATCATTATTGTGAATTATTTGATCAGTTGAAATAAAGTTCTGAGTTCACCGGATCTCAGTGACATCTGATCTTTCCAGGTCTTGCAGGGCATGACGGGCAGCCTCCAATGCTGGCAGAGCTTCAGCCAAGGAACTTTCAGCTTCTTTCTTTTCTGCAGCTAAGACTTTGTTTTTCTCCTCAATCTCTTTAGCTTTTTCCTGAGCCAGGGCCTTTTTCTCCTCAGCTAAGAGGAAAAAACCTCCAGTTATTGATCTTGTGGGGTTTGTTTTTCATTAGCCATACATAACAAATCCATCAACTTCTAAAGCTCAGAGCTAAAAGATGCAGACATTTACTGACCTACACTTGTATTTGTAGCAATGTTTTCCAGGAGGGTTTCACAGGTTTTTGACTTTTCAGCAAGGACCACCTTCTGATCTGCAAGCTTCACATTTAGTTCAGCCAGTAGATCACTGGCTTCCTTCAGTTTATCCAACCCACCCTCTAAACGCTTGCACTGACCTACAAGTGTAAAGAACAGCCTCTAAAATGATCCAAATATTCAGCTTGAATTGGTCCACCAAATCAGGTATCATGCTTTAACAATATATCCCCATCTTTTTACCTAGAATGAATTTGTCTTTTTTCTCCAAGAGATTACAGTAGGTCTTAATAAAGTCCAGGTAGTTCTTTGGGGTAACATGGTTGCATCGTCTAAGTTTTTGCAGGAACAGCTTGCTGTAGTCCTTCACACAGGTATGGACCATGCACACGTGACCTATAACTGCTTCAGAGTGAGCATCAGGGATCATTGGATTTTCTCCTGTAGAAACACAAACATCAAAGACAGAGTTAGAGTGAACAGACAGACGGCATCCCCACAATAATGTTGCGACAGCAAAATGACCTCAGGTCAGTAAAACCCAGACTGGATTTGCGGAGAGAAGTGAGACTTGCACAGTCACTTCATATTGTCTTAATATCGATTATTCTGATGAGGATAGAAGTTTGGAGAAATTCCACCCACGAGAATCGGTGTAAAATGCTGCCAGAATTTATGTTTTAAATGACAGTTTTGTCATAAAGTCTTTTAACCCTTTGTTGGACTCCAGACTGAGACTAAAGAGAGCTTTTAAATCCGCCCTCAGGCTGGCAGGCTGTTAAGCCCCCAAGCGGCTTGCTCTGACATCCTCTTCCTCAATGGACAAACCACCCAGGAAACCTTCACCTCATGAACTCTGCTCTGATGTTCCAGTTTTGCATTCTAGACATAAGTTCATCACTCTTCTGCATTCTCAGATGTCTTTTGCTCACCTTTTTTTCAAACCTTTTTTACAGATTTTTTGATTGCAAACATCGAAATGAGTATAGCTATCATTATATACAAGAATACAATCCAAAAGTCATAAAAACAATAATATCTTCTATAAAAAGGGACAAAATTTGATCTCCTTTCTGTTAAACGCAGTTTTTTATCCAGAATACGATGATGCGTAACAACACACCAAGGAAAGAGTGAGCCACCGCTTGTAATGCTTGTGGAGGCCATGGTAGGAACCAGTCTATCACGGTGTTGTTCATCAGTCCTTAGAACAGATTGCACATAATTAGTCGGTTAATAAAAACTCAAAATGTTTAGAGCAATAAAGGAGGTTTCAGAGCACACGTCACCTGGAAAGTTCCTGCAGCGTGTCCTCAGGGTGTCTCCCACTGGAGACATGCCTAAAACAATGTGGAGGTTGTTAGCACTCTTATTGACAAAGTACTGCCACAGACTGGCTTTGGAGGGACCGGCTCCCATTTTCAGAGCCTCATCACGAAGCTGGTTGAGAACAGACTCCTTCTCATCGTCAGGGAACAACGCAGGAACTATGCCTATAAAGAGACTTCATGATTAGTCATTATTCAGCAGATCTGTTCTGTGTTGGTCAGAGTGATGTATCCAACCTGAAGTCAGCATGTTGTTAATCAGTTCCAAGAAGACTTCCTCAGCGACGTGGGCATCCGTAAAGAGGAAAACTACCTTCTTGTTTTCAATGCCAAGCTTCAAGTACAGGGTTTTCAAATCTTCTCGGAAGTTGGACTCATTGTATCCTCTGCTGAGTGTTATCTCAAACACCTGACAAACAGTTTCTGTTACTACACGTAGTAAATGGACTTCTAAACATGTTTTACTGTTTTAATCCTGCTAACAGTGCAACATTTTAAATAATTTAATAGTTTTTAATGTCCGGCAATGACGTTTCTTCCCTTTAAACCTTTTTATAGTTTGTTACATTACAGCCATGTACATCTATGTATTTTCTAGGAACGTTTTGTGACAAACTACTTGTAAAGTAGAATGAAAAGGACACGTAGACCCAATTACTCTGATACTCCTAAATAAAACCCAGTGTGAGCAACCACCTTCTGAAGTCATCTCATTAGTAAACAGAGACAACCTGTAGGTAACAGAACAGCGTAAATCCAGCTGATCTGTGAAGGTCTTAAAGGTTTGTCAGAGAACATCAGTGAACCAACATGTCATGGAGACAAATGAACATGGCAGGCAGGTCATGAATGAAGTTAGAATGAAGTTTAAAGCAGTTTCAAGGTATAAAACAACCACCTAAGCTTTGAACATGACACAAGTACAGGTCAAGACTATGACACCACAACAAAGGTACAAATACGTGCCCACCCATCTAAACTGCAGGGCTGGACAAGGTGAGCATTAATCAAGGAAGCAGCCAGGAGGTCCATCTTTACTCTGGAGAAGCTCAGGTTTCAGTTTATTACAAACCATGTAGGTGATAAAGAGCTCCGATAAAACCAAAGTAAAATGTAACTTTATGCCTACATGATACTCGATGTGAGGCGGAAAACTACAACTATGCATTATCCTGAACACATCATCCTCTAAATAAAACATGGTGGTGGCAGCATCATGCTGTGGTCATTCTTTTATTCAGCTGGAAAATAAAAGCTGACCAGTTGATGAATGAAATACAGAGCAATCCTGGACAGAACCTGCAAAAGACTTGAGACTAGCGTGGAAGTTCATCTTCAAGCAGGACAATGTGTTAAATGGCCCTGTCAAAGCCCAGAACAAAATCTAATGGTGTATCTATGGCAGGACTGGAAAATGTATCTGCAAAGCGCTCTGCCTCTCGTCTTTGACCTATTTAACAAAGATGTATGGGCAGAAGTTTTAGTCTGTATGTGTAAAACTGGTAGAGACATACCCTAAAATACCTGCAGCTGTAATTGCAATAAAATGTTAAATGTTTTATTTTATTTTCACATCACAATTAGGCTCTACTTTCTGTTGGTCTCTCACAAACAATTCCATTAAACATGTGAAGATTATGTTTGTAAAGTGGAGAAATATGAAAAGAGGGAAGCTGTATGAACACTTTAGTGGTTAACTGTGCTGATGACTCTGATCATTATAGTATCCAAGCAGGAATAGAGGCTCATGGGAACGTTCACATCTACACTATGGGCATTTGATCTTTCTAGATAGTGTTTTAGTCTGAATGGGTTTATAGTGAAAATCTACAAGCATCGTTTGTCTTTGATGCCAAGTAACAAATGTTTGACAACCTCACAGCCAGCAGTGAAAGCAGCAAGCCTGGTGAGCGACTGTTTGCCAGAGCCCCCCACGCCAACCAGCAGTGCGTGGCCCCGATCAATGCGGATGATACGGTGAACCCGGGTCAGATGTTCCAGAGCATCATCGAACAGCACAAGGTTCATCCTGGACTTGTTCTCATTGTATTCCTCAAGTATTAACTGCAGATTGCAAAGAGAAATCGTGTGTAAAGAATGGTAATAAGTCCTGGCACAAAATGCTGGATTCATACAACATCAGATTTCTGAAGGGACTTCAGGAGCAGGCTGCTCCTCACATTAAAATCACTGAACTTGCCTCAAACATTGCTTTAGAGGACTCATAGTCTTGGATGTCCTCATAAACTCTTGGTTCAGATTCACTGAGAGCTGTCCTGAAGTCGCCAAAAAGTATCGGGTCACTCATCACTGCCTCCATTTCTGGATTAAAATGTTCTTCAACCAGGTTCTTTATGTGACCTTCGACCTGTTGGTAAAACATTGATAAAGTTGAAAACTCCCTGAAAATTTAGGTCTACATTTGACGTTCTATTGGGAAAAACAACGACACAAAGTTGACAACTAGTATTGATTCAACTTGCCAATGTTTTGTCGGTTTCATCAATGAGTCTGTCATGAAAGATCCTCAAGCACTCATTTCTCCAGACACGCACAAACTGGGTGACGGTCAGAAATCTGTAAGAAAAGCAGGAAGTCATGTTGAAAGGCGGGTCTTTCTTAATCTGGAAGTAGAGCAAATATAGCAGGTCAGACTTGTCTGGGTTGGTGAGGATCAGTCCGTTGTAGACTCTTGACAGGTCCCTCAGGTTGAAGATGTAGTGGAATTTGGAGGGAGTCGGTGGAAGATCTTTGATGATGAGGTTGTAGAGCTCCAGGGTGCAATCTGTGATTTTATCACACACCTTCCGAATGGCATCCTCAAACAGCTAAAATCCCCCCATCAGCTTTATGAAACCAGAGTGACATGAAATGGTGAAACTCTAAGTGTGAACAGAGACTTACCTTGGTGTGACCTTTGATAATAGAGGCATAGATGAGGTGGAGAGACTCCACTGTTGGAAAGGGGCTGCTGAAGACGCTGAAGAGCGAGATGAAGCGTGGATCCACCTCATTCCTACCACCTCCTGGCTTTCCCATGGCAGCAATAAAGCCAAGGTCTTTAAGGATTTTGTAGTTAAGTTCTTTTCCTCTGTCATAAATGCCGCCTCGGTCCAACAGCAGCTTTAGAAGTGCAATAGGCTGCTGGGTCCCATAATTATCCACCTGCGTAGTAGAAAAGGAAGATCCTACCACTTTCACCACCAGGTCAATAACAAGTGACTCGGTAGAGATGATGGAGGAGGTACCTTTGGTATGTTCATGTCATCCAGAAATACCAGTAGTTTCTTCCCCATTGTAGGACCATATATATCTTTGGTCCTTTTTTCCACATTAGCCTCTAAGTTTCTCTGCAGGTCCATTGAAGTTGTTCTTGATGAAAAGTTGATGATCAGATTAATCTAAACAGAAAAACATTTCAACTCATTTAGGGAGAAAGATATTTAGAATAAAGTTATATATCAAGTTCCTTGCAAAAGTATTTCTCTCCCTTCAACGATTTCATATTTTGTCAGTTTACAACCACAACTTCAATGTATTTTACTGACATTTTATGTGATGGACAAACACCAAGAAGCTCATAACTGTCTAGAGGAAGATTCAAGGTTTTCAATATCCCTCAAAGAAAATCTGAATGTTTGGGGCGTATTTGTAGTCACCCCTCTACTCTAAACCCCCAAATAAAACGCAGTAAAACTAATTTCCTTTAGAGTTCAGCTAATTACTAAGTGGAGCTCCTCTGTGTGTCATTTAATCTCAGGATAAATATAGTTGTTCTGGTTCTGGCCTCAGAGGTTTGTTGGAGAACATCAGTGACAAACAGCGTCATAAAGACCAAGGAACCCAGCAGACAGGTCAGGTTTCATGTGATGGAAAGTTTCAAACAGAGTTAAAACGATATCTCAGGAGTTCAACTTCTCTGTTCAATCTATCAGCTGAAATACAACGGCACATCTACTATTATACGGCTGACCAAACCTGACAGACTGGGCAAGGAGAGCATTAACAAGAGAAGCAGTCAGAAAATGTATGACACCTCTGGAGGAGCTACAGAGATCCACAGCCCAGGTGGAAGAATCTACCCATTAGACAGCTATTAGTCCTGCTCTCCACAAAGAAACAAGGTAGTGGAAGCATTATGATGTGGGGCCGCTTTCATCAGCAGGAATAAGGCTGGCCACAGTTCATGAAGATGGGTGGAGCTAAACACAGAACAATCCTGGGAGAAAAACCTGTTTTAATCTGAAAAAGACACGGGACTGGGGCCAAGGATGACCTTCCATCAGGACAACCACAACAACCACTACCAAATGATTTAGTGCTAGTATGGCCCAGTCAAAGTCCAGACACTTGTTCCAATTAAGGATCTGTGGGTAAACTTGAAATATGATGTTCCCATGTGGTCTCTATCCAATCTGACTGAGCTTGAGCTTTTTAACAAGGAATGGTGGATTAAAATGTCTCCAGATGTGCACAGCTGCTGGACACATCTGCAAAAAGACTTGCAGTTATCATGTCAGCAACTGGTGGTTGTACAAAGTATACTTAGAGTGGCTGAATACAAATACTAACTAAACCCTTTAGACTTTTATGGAATCAAAATTCAAAAAACTATTTTGGTTTCTCCACACTTCACGATGTGCCACTTTGTCCTATCAAAATAAAAGCCTCCTAAAAAGTATTAAAGTTTGTGGTTGTGACATGAGAAAAAGGCATTGTATGGATGGATGATTTAAAGCTGAAACTACCCATGTATCAGGATTAACATGCTTCAAAAAGTTAAGAATGGTGGCCGTCTTGGAAGTGCCAGATTCTCCAATAAGTAACACTGGTCTCTTTATCTTCACCATCTGCTCCAAGATCCAGTTGGCTCTTGTGGTGTCAACAGTTGGTACTAAATAGAAATCAAAATCAGAGTCAAGCTCAAAAGCTTAAATACTTACACTTGTATATTCAATATTTCTTTAAATATGTATCTGCAGACACTGGCCAGACAAATAAGCGTCACCTAGGATATCAGCAAACTTCATTTCAGGGTTGTGAGTGTATTTAGTAACCAGGGAGCTCCAGGGAACCCACTTCTTCTGAGCTCCATCAAAATGGAAATCATACAGAGTTGGGAGGTATCCTGCATGAAGGCAATCATTTAACGTATTTGTCAAGAGGTTTGTGTGATAAATGATCTATTTACTCTACGCCAGATTACAAAATACATTTGTGCTCGTTACCTGGGATCTCACCAGGCCCAGCCAGGGCTTCTTCTTCGTGCACGGTGGATAAGCAAGAAAGTCTTTTGATGAACTCATCAAACTTGATCCGATCACTTTCCACCAAGGTGGCTCCCAGTGAGCAATACAGAGCTTCCAGGAAGTAACTCTCCAGGACATCAGCCCTGCTGTTGTCACTGTCCAGCAGTGAATCCAGCGTCAAGCACAACTGAGAGACCTGAACACATGATCAAAACATGCACAGTTCATTCAAGCAGCCAAACTGATCCGTGCTTTGATTAATAGATTCTTTTAAAATTCGTCACTGCAGGAAGACGTTTGAGAAGAACTCAACCTACCATATTCAGGTCTGTCTGAGGAACCACAGTCTCCAGTTTCTGTCCTTGTTTACCATCAACAACACCGTCTACAATCATGTCAATACAGCCGTGCACATATTTGTCAAACAGTCTACTAAGAACCTCTTGTTCCTGGAAAATAACAACATTTTTATCAGGATTTCCTTTTAAGATAACAAATAATATGTAAATACTGAATATATTATTCTAAAGACCCTCTCTGGTCTGCTGGCCACCCATCTTTGCCAGTACGGGGTATATCGCAAGTTCTTTGGGTCAACAAAAACCATCCCACAGCGAGACACGGTAGCAGGGGAAGCATGCTGCAAATGGCCGACCTGTGATGGCAGAGGGTTGTTAGAAGATCTACTGATAGTTGTTTTATAGAAGCATGCAAACAAGGTCTTCTGCTTCCAGCAGCATGCAGATACAGACAAACCTCAAACAGCAGTGCACAATGACTCTGCAAACGAATCCGTTCTCCATTAGCTAACGTGAGGAGCTTGTTGTCATCCATGACTGAGTTCATATTTTCAACCCAAAGAGCGTCCACGTCCCCATCAAACAGGATGTACCTGGAAGTCCAATGCCACGGCTTAAGAAGGATTTCAGAGACATTTGATTTAAATTACATTAATAGTAAACCACGTCTTGCAAAAGTATTCATACCGCTTGTACTTTTTAACATTTTGTCACCCTCCAAATACATTCTTCAGGGCAATTTATTTGAATTTTATGCTATAGATTAACACAAGGTAGCAGAAGAAATGATATGAAGGCAGGAAAAGAACACATTGCTTCAAATGTTTGTTAAATAATGAAGGTCTGAAAAGTGTGACCTGCTTTTTTTAAACACCCTTTACTCCAATACCACTAAAGAAAATCCAGTTCAACCAACTGCCCTCAAAGGTTGCCACATATGCTAACCATTACTAGATTGTGGTACAACTGCAAACCTATCAAGACATGGTTGTCCACCAAAACTGAGAGCCTAGGGCAGGGGGATCATTATTCAGAGAATCAGTCTAGGGGGTCAGGGTAGCTCTGAACGAGCTAAACTCAATTCAAGACATAAAAATGATATCTGGTGACAGGACAACTAAAAAGAGTAGGGGACACTGCAAACGTGGAGAAATGTGTCCTAAGAGCAGAACTGAACCCTTTGGACTGCATTGCACATCATCTGGCATATCGCCATGGTCACACATGGTGGCAGCACCATCATGCTGTGGGAAAGCTTTTCTTCACCAGGTACAGGAAAGCTGGACAGAGTGAATGGAGGTAAATATAGAGCAATCCTGGAGGAAACCCCATCAGAGGCTCTGGTGGAGGTTCACCTTCCAGCAGGAAAACGACCCTAAACATGCAGCCAGAGCTACAATAGAACAATGAAGGTCAGATAATGGGACGTTTTCCGTCTATCCAGTCCCACTGTGATTGAGTTATTATGAACAGAATGGGCTGCACGGTGGTGTAGTTGGTAGCACTGCTGCCTTGCAGCAAGAAGGTCCAGGGTTCAACTCCTGGCCGGAGGTCTTTCTGCATGGAGTTTGCATGTTCTCCCTATGCATGCATGGGGACAGACAACATGACTGTTAGGTTAATTAGTCTCTCTAAATTGCCCTTAGTGTGAATGAGTGTGTGCGTGGTTGTTTGTGTGTTGCCCTGCGGTGGAATGGTGACCTGTCCAGGGTGTACCCCGCCTCCCCCCCATAGACTGCTGGAGATAGGCACCAGCTCCCCCGTGACCCACTATGGAAGAAGAGGTAGAAAATGGCTGACTGACTGAGCTTCAACATGTCCAAACAGATAGAGACAAACTACAAATAACCTGCATCTGTATTAGAGTCACAGAGTAGTTGTAGAAAGTAGTGGCTGTGAAGCCTAAAAACAAATGTACACACTGAGCATATTTTTCTCCTAAAAGGTTTGAAAACCATGCAACACTTTTTACTCCACGATGATCTGCTACCTGGTGCTGATCACATCACATCTGAATTTAAAACACTGAGATTAGTGGTGGTAATGTGAAGATATTCAAGTATGAAAACCTGTTAAGACTATACATTTACCTTCGCTCCTTTTTGTCTGTAGGCTTGTTGATATCACGGAAGATGTTGGATAAAATCCCATCAGTCCAGTCCCGAGTGTCCGGGTCAAGAACTCCATAAAGTTCAGTGACACTCATGGCTTTAGGGTTCAGCGGATACAGCTTAGTTTGCAGCCCCGTTCTGATTAAGAGATCAAACACAACCCAACTTATGCTCACACTTAAAATCAACAGGATGTGAAATAAATAAACTGACACTAACTTGGTCTGAGCTTGACACAGTGTGCTGATCACAACAGATTTCCCACCACCAGTTGGGCCCACAACCATAGTAGTGTGCCGGGTCATCATCGTCTCATACATCTGCACCACTTTATCCACCTACCAGAGACAAGCAAAGCATTCAAATCTAATCCATGTTCTGAGAATATGAGTTTGTCAGAGACATCAGTGTTAGAGAGATAAACAGTAAAAGCTATGGGTGGGAAGAAACACCTGGTTAGGCACGATAACATATTTGTTGTCTTCCAGGATCTGCTCCACAGCATCATTGAAGTTAGGATAGCGAACACGAGGGCAGTCAAGTCCGGGGAAAAGGTCCGAGATTAGTCCAAGGAACAAAGGGACATCGTCAAAAACAAACTTTGGCAGGTTCATGTCTCTGAGAGCACGCATCAACACCACGTCCTGGGAAGAAGAAACATGGAAATGAGGAAATCAAAAAACAGAAGGATACAAAAAACTACAAGAGAAATGAGACGTTCAGACACAGAAAATAATGAACGACCTTCAGACTTTATGACTCTAGGTCAAATATCCAATTAAAAATTCCCCATTTTTGTCCTTTTAAGTACGTTTGTGTGCATCTCCAAACCAGATTTATGTTTAAGGGTATTTTACATCAGATCAGCCATTTGGACTAATCAGTAGATCTATCTCAATAAAATCAGAAGAAATAAAATCAACAGTGCACTAATAAATCCAATCAACGTTAGCCTTTAGTTTTAAGCTCAAAGTATTCACACCCCTAGCAGAGTTAGACTTAAAGTGATCTTTTAATTCTGATGGGAAGTAATGTTAACGCTTTGGAACGGCCCACAGAGTCCTTACTTGACTCCCAAAGTGAATCTATGGAGGGAGCAAAAGATTAGGGTGATGGCAAGGAGGGTTTTCAGTCTTGAGGACTAGGAGCTCATCACCAAAGATAACAAAAAGCTGTTCAGAAGGTACAAGAAGCACTTGACTGCTGGGATGCAAAAATGGTTCTTCCATTAATTAGTGAGGAGGGAATCATCTCTTCTTAAATGCAATTCTTGTTCAACTGTGAATAAAAACATTGTTTTATTTTTCAAACACGATTCCCCGGATGAATTTTCCCATTGAGGGACAAATAGAGATTATTGTATTTTATTCTGTATTATTATTAGCTTTTGGAGCATCGATTCCTACCCACAAACTTCATGGCTGAAAGAAAATAACTTGCAGTCGGCCTAAATTAGCTTGGAGTAGAAATGATGTTGGACTCCAGCAGTCAACAACAATCCTTGTAACTACCTCCTCCAGGTCTGGTGAGCCTCTCTTTAACTCTCCTGCCATCATCAGCACAGACTTCAGAGCACGGAGGCCAAAATCGTAGTGAGACTGCTTGGATAGTTGCTCACGAGCTAGCTTATAGAGCACCGTCATCTTCTTTGCAAGAACCTAAAGGTAACAATGACAATTAAAAATTACATATCATGAATTGTTTTGAATATTTATACAAACTAAGAATTCACAACCAATGAATTTGGCTTTTCATTGTTATTTGGTTACCTTGGCCATGAGGAATCCCTCAGAGAAGAGCATTATCTCACAAATCTGTTGTAGATCAGGTACGATCACCACCACAGGCCTGAAGAGGGCTTTGACTGATTCTGGGAGCTCTGTACGCCCGGCGTAACCAGGGTTCATAGTGATGAAGATGCCCATGCGGTCATCCAGGCTGATCTCCTGGCCCTCAAACTGAAGCAGAAGATCAGAAGGAAGCTCACACATGTGAAAACCTCTTTCAGGCACTGACTGCTAAAAGTATGTGAACACTCATGAGGAAAATGACTTTTACTAAAGTCTTCATTTAGCAGCTGATATCACATTCTGATACATTAAACCTCAAACATTAAAGTAATGTACTCGGATGTTATAGGCATGACAGGTATGAAGGAGTGCATCTTTGTAAAGTGAAAAAAAAAATCACACATGGCTGCAAAAAACAACCTTTTAAAGGTGCAATAGTTCACATTATATCTACTGACTTTACATTTTTACCTTTCTTTGTACAAAATATCTTAAACTCAATCAGACTGGAAGGAGAGCTTATTTGAACTTGATTTTCCAAGTTGTAAGACATGAAAATGTTTTGAACCCATTCATTGTTCTTCTGGCTGTGAGTTGAGGGTTAATGACCTGCTGGACGATTAACTGCCATCTTAGTCTCCAGTCTCTTGCAGCCTATAACTGCTTTCTGTCCAGGATCGCCCTTTATCCTCCCATCAGCTTCCTCATCCCCGCTGAAGAAAGACATCCCCACAGCATGATGCTCCCACCACCATGCTCCACCATTCAGGGTCATGGGCAGTGTTACTTTTCCATCATACACAGGGTTGTGCATATTAGCCAAACAGTTTGATTCCTGTGTTTCTGATGAGCTTCATCTACATATTTCCTCTGTCCCCTTCATGGCTTGCAGCAAGCTGCAAACAGGAAGTATTTTGGCTTTCTTTGAATAATGCAGCCTGCTACTGTTTTCTTTCTGCGCTCTGATAGACACTCTCCATATCCTCTCTCACAGTTTAAGTCTTTGAGTCTTAAAGTTTGGGACCTAACCCTGCTTTACGTTTTTGCAGCTTCTAACAAGGTTTCTTCCAGGATTGCTCAATAACTCACCTTCCCATCATCTTGGACCAACAACCCCTGCCATGCTGAAGAAAAGCATCCCCACAGCATGACTCTGCCACTACCTTTTTTAACCATGCAAACAGTGTGGTCAGAATGGTTTGTATTATTCATTTTCTGTCACAAAGGGTTTCATCTTCTGTGCTTCATAACCCAACTCTGCTTGAAATTTCTCCACAACCTTCCTTCTGACCTGCTGTGTCCCTTGGTCTTCATGATGCTGTTTGTTCACTAAGGTTTACCCAACAAACCTCTGAGGCCAGAAACAGAACAGCTTGACTTGTAATAATACTGCATTAAACACAGGTGGACTACGTTTACTCATGAGGTGACTTCTAAAGATACACTGGATTTTATTTTGAGGTATTAGAATAAAGGGGTCTCACCACAAATTCATGTCATACTTTTCAGAGTTTTATATGTAAAAAGAGTTTGGAAATCAGGTATTATTTTCATTTTAAGCCATTATTATGCACTACTTTGTGTCTGTCTATTGCATAAAATCCCAATAAAATACATTAAAGTTTGTGGTTGTAGTGTTATAGATCAAGGGTTATGAATACTTAGGTAAGGTGCTGAACTTTGTAAATAGTCTGTAAGCTGATTAAAACATTGTTGTTTTTGATTCATTCATTACTGGCTCTACATAACACCTGATTTACCTGAAATCTTTTACAGTGTAAAAT
Organism: Girardinichthys multiradiatus; assembly: GCF_021462225.1. Lineage (NCBI taxonomy): Eukaryota > Metazoa > Chordata > Actinopteri > Cyprinodontiformes > Goodeidae > Girardinichthys > Girardinichthys multiradiatus. The sequence continues at coordinate 2,638,525 of NC_061812.1, read as the reverse complement.
GAGGGCATTGCGTATGGTCTGCATTTGAGAAGAAATAACGGACAGCACAGAGGCGTCGATACGATTGAACTCATCAAAGCAGCCCCAAGCGCCACACTGGGCAAGGCCGGAGAAGATCTTCCCAACAGCCTGGGGCACAAACGAGAAAGACATTCAAGAGCAACACTAGTGAGAAAAACATTTCTGCTTTCTGGAACAAAAACATCAGAAGATAATCAGTGCATGCTACTTAATGTGTGCTTCCTACCATGTAGTCCATGCCCTCACCACAGTTTGTAACCACACAAAGCAGGCCTAAAGCCTTAGCCAGATCTTTGGTGGACTCTGTTTTTCCTGTACCAGCCGGTCCAGCAGGAGCTCCACCCAAGTACATAGAGAGGGCCTGTTTCACAAACGCACAAATCTCAAATTGGCAAAAAGAAAATCACAAAACATTCCATGTTTAGGTCAGGGGTGTCCAAACTTTTTGGCACGGGGGGCCACATCTGTCAAGTTGACAGAAGTCGGAGGCCACAAAAATGTGATCTTTTTCTTTTAAATGCGGATTAAAAAAACAACCAAAAAAACCTAAAAGAATATTTTAATGAAATGAAGCAGCCATATGTTGTTGTAGATTTTAAGACAATTTTAACTTGTCTGCATCATTTTTGATCAGTCAAAGTTTCACCCTAATTTATTTTAAGCTTATCGTCATCAACAGGTGAACTAAATTCGGGCCTCTCTTGAATTGTGGTCAATGTCCGCAAACCGCCCCCAGGCCACACGTTGAACACCCCGGGTTTAGGTGTTACATGGTCTCCTGGACCTGTGTAAGGGTCAAGTAGATCCTGTCTGTTAGTGGGGTTATAACCAGTCGACCGTTCAGCCCCATGTACTCATAGCCGTAGGAGAACGAGGCGCTGCACTGATGCACAAACAGATCGTCGTGTTTCCGGAGCCAGTAGAACCTGAGCTGGCTTTCCCACTCAAATGCTTCTGGATCCATTATACTGTAAAAAGATCGATACATTTATTCAAATCTTGCACTAAGTTAACCGCAAAAGATAAAAGTGTGTACGCTCACCTGTTCTCCACAAAACTGTCCACAATGTCTCTGGCATGGACATCAATGATGAGCACAGTGTTGATCTTCCGTCTGTCATTTCTCCTCAGAGGCTGAGTGATGCGTGTAACCAGTTCATTGATCTGCCGGTGCATCTTTTCAGCATAGTTCTTCAGAGCATGCTTTTCTCCTTTCTTCAGCTTTTTAAAAACATCTTGGACCTCCCATGTCCACCACACTTGATTTGCAGCTAGCACCACCATGCCCTGATACAGAAGCATCCACTCCACCCTGAGAAAAAGGACAATGAGTCATTTGTTGCAGCCTGTTTGCTCATTTGACGTCGCGGGAGCTGTCTATGTGTCCACACACACCTACTCCTGTCCTCACAATAGTGGAAGATTGCCTCCTTGGTGATGAGCCGGTTAGTCCTCCGCATCTCTTCAAGTACTGCCATCATCCACTCTTCCACTCTCCCCACCACTGGGACGGGGCTCCTAAACTCCATCACCTCCCCCTCAGCAGACACCATGGCAGCGACTACTGTCTCCCCACCGCTTTCCACGTCAAATCTTAGTGAAACTATGTTGTCGTACATCTTGTGCAACAAAAAAGAAAGAAAATATCAATAAAAGGATTTAACAAACATGGTGAGGAGTTATCCTCTTCGTCTTTAAGCCATGGTTACGCTGTTTCCTTTCTTGCCAAGTGAGCAGGTGTTTTTAGTGTGGGTCTAAACACGGGGAAATGGATGGTTTTCACGGACCATCCACCCTTGTGGTGTCTATAAAGTCACTGTGATTGTTCTCCACTGTGAAACGTGGAATGTCTTCCAATGGCAATGACACGAAAGGCTGAGACACAATAGTGTGACAGGGGAGTTACATTGAAAGTTAGGATTCATATCTTGTTTTTCTGTCTTGTGAAATGGCCTGTTACCTTGATCATGTGTTCCTGCACACAAGCAGGGTCGCTACTTCCAAGAATACTGAGCAGTTCATCATCAGAGATAAGGAAGAAACGTGGAAATGCGTTTCGCTTGGGGTCCAGGTAGTCATTAAGGCTCTTCTGGCACCTCTCCAGACCATCACTCAAGGTCTGTAGGTCTGTTAGTCGACTAGGAGCTAAGCAGCATTGCTTAATTTTTGGACCCTTGACTGTGTCATGCATTATCTACAAAGAAATGAAAAAGATATTAATTGGATAAGTCTGTTAACAATATATTATGCTTATATCCAAGGGAGACTCACTTCTTTAAACTTCTTGTCAATATTTTCGAACTTCTTAGCTTCTTCAGGTAGCTGAAGGCAAATGTCCCCACCAATGAATATGTTCTCCAGGTACATCCACTTTCGCTGTACTACCAGCCATACCTATGAAAAGACCAGTCAGTTAGCAGTTAGGTAAATACAGTAAAGACTAATAGAAGTTATAAAGTACCATACAAACATATTCACACTCCTTGACCTTTTAGCAACATTAGAACCACACGCTTCAATGTGTTCAATCTAGGTTTTATGTAATAGACCAACAGGAAGTGGTGCATTAATGTGAAGTGGAAGTAAAGTTTAGTATTCACATTGTTTTACACACAGATTTGTGAAAAGTGTGGCGTGTATTTTTATTAAGCCCCTTTTACTCTGAAACCACTAAATAAAATCCAGCATAAACAGCTTCTCTGTGAAGGTTTCACAGGTTAGAGAACATTAGTGAACCCACAGCATCATGAAGACCAAGGACCACAACATACAGGTTGGGAGTAGAGCTGCAGAGACGTCTAAAGCAGGGTTAGGTTTTAAAACCATTATCCAAACCTACCGAGACATGGCTGTCCACCTACACTGATAGGTAGAACAAGGAGAGCGTTTATGAGAAAGGCAGCCAAGAAGGCCGTGGTAACTCTGAAGTAGCTGGGAGGTCCACAGTGTGACGGGAGAACTTGGTGAAAGGATAATTATTATTCATACACCCCATAAATCTGGCCTTCATAAAACTCTGACAAGAAACAAGCATCTGTTGAAAGTTCATGCAAAATATTACATGCGATGAAAAACCAAAGTCACACATCACCCTGAACACACCTTGCCCACCATGAACAAGGGGGGTGGCAGCATTTCGTTCTTCAGGAGGGACAGGGAAGATGGTCAAGCTTGATGGGAAGATGAATAGAGCTGAAAACAGAGAAATCTTGGAGGCTGCAAATGACTAGGGTTGAGGTTCTCAAACCAGAAGGTCAAATGCATTAAATATATAGCTACAACAGAACGCTTTAGATCCTTCCTATATAATCATGTGTTAGAATGGCCCAGTCAAAGTCCAGACATAAATTTGATAGAATATGTGGCAAGATTGCTCTCCATCCATTCTGACCTAGCCATTTTGCAAAGAAGAACGGGGAAAGTTTTCTCTCTCTAGATGTTCGAGGCTGGTAGAGACACACCACCAAAGACCTGCAGCTGTAACTCCAGCACAGAAATCATGGATTCAGGGGAGATGAATGCAAATCCATGACAGATTTGCTTTTGTGTTTGAAAAATCCTTTTAAAACCATGTTTCATTTTACTTAAACTTCACAACCATGCTCTGCTTTTTGTTGGTCTATCATATAAAATCCCAATCAAACATCCCGTAGTTTGTGGCTGCAACATGGCGAAACGTGAAGAAGGTCAAGAGGTACGAAGATTTTCACTCACCTCTATTGTCTCACTTATGAGAGACAGATCTTTTTCCCATCGTTGTATAGTGTCAAGGAAAGGTCCAACAAAACGGCTGCCAGCCATGCTCTGCAGGTTCATGACATCACTGTCCACATTTAGCAGGATCTCATCTACAGCACCTAGAATAACACCGTGCTCCTGGGTGCCTTTGAAATACGTCTGCACACTAAACCTCATGTTGTCCCAGGTCTCTGCCACTGCTGTCACTCCCTGGAAGCAAATAAACAAAGTGAAAACATGTGAATGATGTGAACACAATGAGTAGTTTAAATTCTAAAGAGATGCAGGTCACAGTTTAAGTTCAGCCGAATATAGAAAACTGAATTTAATTCAAATATAGAAGCCAAAGCTTGCCTTCTCAATACTCAGCTCTTTTACAGCAGAGGTGACGATGTCACCTATGACATTTGCATATTTGTGGAGCTCCATAGCAAACATGTTCTCCAGCGTGAAGTTCTCAGAGTTCATCTCAAAGCTTGTGCCGGTCCTGTCCATTAACTCCTTCCAGTGCCTGAAATAGAAAAACGTGTTCACTTCAGTTTCGTTGTGTGGATCATAAACATATTTCCTTCTCATTTACAGTCATTCACACATTTCAAAAAACTAGAGTTTATCAGATTACATTTTAAAAATCACCTTGAAGTAGGTATAAAAATGTTTTTATTGGTGTGGTGTAATATTCTAAACTAAAATGTGTTTTCAGCTGGAAAATCATCATAGTTCGGTGCTGTGACCCATTATAGTTTAATTAGCATAAATAAAAACTTCAGTCTGTGTGTAGTTAATCTATGAGTTTCAATTAGTGAGCTGAGTTACTGAAATAAATGAATATTTAGTAAGTTATTGAATATTCTGTGTAAATATAAAAAAATAAAATGAGATGAATTGAATCCTTTAAACACAAAAACATGGACCCCATGAGAGTCCACAGTGACCTGTCTCTAAGGGCCTCGTTCTTCAGGTCCAGCAGAAGTGGCAGAGATTCTCTGAACTCCTTCAGGCATCCTTCTAGGAAGAACGCCACAGGTAACGACCGCACATCTTTGGGCAACTTTCTAAATCTTTTGAGGAAATCGTCGATGCCGTCCTGTAGCACCTGGAGGTCCAAATCGACCCACAACGTCTGAGACCACTTTGATTTTGCATTCTGGAAAAGAAAAAGACCATCTCATGAACAACTTGACAAACTCAAGAACTTCCTCCAGTTTCAGTTCTTCACCAACACCAACGCTGTCCCACCTTCTGGGCTTTGTAGATGTCATATATCTGTCTTAATCCCTTCATGTCACTCTGAATCCTGCTGGCCTCTGGGAACACGCTGACTGGTAGTTCTAACAGCTTTTCAGCACTGGTGAGTTCCTGCCGTTCTGCCTCTATTTTGGCGAGGTCCGCCTCATACTTAGCCATTATCTTTAGTCCTGGAAACAAGAATAGCATGGCATTTTTTTTAAAAAGACATCATATTGTTGCTAATGAAACGATAAAGACACAAATTATCAAAGCACCTTCGTCCAAATGATCTCCCACAGCTCCAGGACCATGCATGGTGAAGCTTTCAGCAAAAACAACCAATTCTTGTTTAAAATCTTCAATCCTCTTCTTTATAATCTTTCAAAGTAAAACAAAGAGAACAGAAAGTCTATTTGCAGGGAACTATAAAGGTATAATTTGCAAAATACAGGTATTCACACCCCCTGATCTTTTTTTTTTTTACATTTTATCACATTACATCACAAACTCTAATGTATTTTATTGTGATAGACCAACACAAAGCAGTGCATAATAGTGAAGTGGAAGGAAAATGATACATGATTATCAGAATATTCTACAAATAAACATATAAAAGGTGTGGCAGTCATTTGCATTAAGCCCTCTTTACTCTCATATCCAGAAATATCCAAAGCAGATGGCTAGGAATAAAATTATATCACAATCCTGAACATCTCAGAGTTCTGTTTCAACCATCAGACAGAAACGAAAAGAGAAAGGGACAACTGCAATGATCTAAACTGACAGGAAGGACAGGGAGGGTTTCATTTAAAGAAGCACCCTAGAAACCCATGGTAACTCTGGAGGAGCTGTAGAGATCCTCAGTTAAGATGGAAGAATCTGGCCGTGGCGCTGGTGGTGCAGGGGATTAAGAACGCGACCCTTCAGTCCTCGACGCGGCCGTCCTGGGTCCACGTCTCGGCCCCCAGCGACGGCATGTCTTCCCCCTCTCTCCACACCCATTTCCTGTCTGCCTACTTTCAACAAAAATACTGGAAAAATAATGGCCACCAGAGCTGCAAAAATCATCTTTAAGAAAAACAATGGAAGAATCTGTTGAAAGGACACCTAGTCGTGCAAATCACAAATGGGATCTTTACATGGTGAGAAGAAAGTCATTATTCAAAGAAACCCACACGAAGTCCTGTTAATGTTTGCAAACATTTGAAACAAGATGGCAGGGATGGGGAAGGGGGTCAAAGTTGAATAAAAGATGAGTGAAGCTAAAAACATGGTAGTCCAGGAGGCAAAGCTGTCTGTCAAGTGAGAAAAGACCAGAAACCAGGGTGGAGGTTCCCTCAGCTTGGAGTCAATAAATATACAACCCAATAGTTTAGATCAAGGCATATTCATGTGTTAGAATGGCTCAGTCAAAGTAAAAGACCAAATCCAAATCGGAATCTGTGGCTAGACAGTTACTCCATCTATTCTGACTGAGTTGAACTTATTTTTATTTGTATAATAATCCAAACCCCGTGAATCCACCTCCTTCTTCTTTACAGTTAATCACTACTTTGATTAGTGAGCTCCAACCATTTGCTTTGCATTTATAAGCTCTATGTTGCTCGTGTAATGTTACATAAATGTAAATAACTGAAGGTTGAAACATATCAAAATGTGAAAAAATGACGTGTTTGAAAGAAACTCTAAAGGTTTGTTTTATTTCTGTGTGAACTGTGTGGGTCTTACCTCAGTAAATAACTTTTTGACATCTGTTAGACTTTGATCCACTTCTCTAGATTCAGCAAACAGATCCTTCCACATGTTTTCAATATTGGCCACTAGCTCCTTTTCATCATCACCAACCTAGAATCCATAAATGACAAGAAGCGTAGTCTAAAAATCAAGTTTTGCCAATAACAATCATATATCTGACTCATTACCTTCACGCTGTGCATGGCCAGAGTTCTGTATCTTTCCTGGATATCAGTGAATCTGATTTCCACATCTAAAGACATGCCACTGATGTCTGAAATGGTGGACAACACAACCTTCAGGTCTTCAAATGTGTCAGGGCTTCTCTTCAGCTTCTTAGTGAGTTGCTGTTTGTTGCAAACACAGTGGATGTAAATAAAACCAGACTTTTTTGCCATAAAACACTGGAGTGTACTGAATCGTTTTGTACCATAAGTTCATCCCTCAAGTTGAAGAGATCCTCTTTAGCAGACTTGTTTAGGAAGCTACTAAGTGACCAGATCCAGGACTCAGCAAGTTCCTGCATTGCGTTCACCAGTGGTTCCAGGTTCAGAAAGATGCTGTTCTTGGTGCTGCACCGAGGTTCCTGCATCACCTTCTGTTTTATGTCAGTAAGGAACTGTAGCTTATCATCGTACATAGCACAGGAAGGCTTCTTCGCTGCAAACGCTTCATTAAAAATGGTTTTGTTCTTTTCCCAAAGGGGTCGATAGTGTTTCCAGTGGTTTAGGTACTGATCCACAGAGAGAAGCAGCTGCTTGATGTTTTCAGAAACTGTCTTAGCACTCTCAATTATCCCAGAGTCCACCCAGATGTCACTAAGGAAGGAAATGGTTACCAACTCATCCTCACCTTCCACTTGCTGTGGCGGGCATTCGATGCAGGTCCCATGCATCCAGCGTGGAAACCGCTTAACATGGGAATATGGCCACAATTAGTTCAAAGATACAGTACGGAGTTAAGTGCAAATACCTTTCTTTTTCAATGACAAAACACCTCAACATTTGTGACGTCCTTACTTTAGTGCTCTCTATACATTCTCTGATGGACTGCATGAACAGCCAGTAGATCTCATTACTGTGGGGCTGGAACACAATCTCTGGGACCGACAGGATGGCATCAATTTGGAACAGAGGTGTTCGTCCCATCAGCACCACGTCCAACTCTTTAACACTCCTTAAAGCAAATCCAACATGAACAACAGGTCAACTAAACATAAAAGAAGACTTTAACAACGATTACCTCAGCACCATCTTTTTTAGGGAGTCAAACACTTTGCGCTCCCAGTGCATGCAGTAAGCTGCCATGCATTTGGCTTTTCCACTGCTGGTTTCCAGGATCAAATGTTCTGTCTTAGTGATGAGGAGACCAATGTCAGTGTATTTACTAACAAGTAAATCCAATGTCTTCACACGCTCGTCCTCAATGCGTCTGCAGAACTGCTTGAGGCCTTGAGATTCAAATAAATACATTTTAATATTTGTCAAAAGTATTTTTTGTACAGCAAATACATCAAATACTTGTAGTTCTACCTGGTACGTCACTTGATGTGTCTGGTACTGGACATTTGATTAAGTTGGCAATCATTATCAAATGTAACTTGGATTCCATATCCCTCTCATTGTTGAAAATCTGCCTGACCAGAGATTCAAATTTAGAGACGGTCTGCAAACCTCGGCTGATGAAGTCGGGTATCCCTAAAACCAAACACACATCATACAACTACAGACAAATATGTTTCACCAAATGTGGATACATCTTCCACCACATATATAATCACCGGCCACTTCATTAGATTCACTTATTTAACTGCTTGTTAACAGAAACAGGTCATCTGTGATTAACGTAGGACAGGAGTCTGCAACCTGCAGCTCTGGAGCCACATATGGCTCTTCACTTCCTCCACCTTGGCTCTCAAGTTTGTTAAGAAATGATCTGAACTTGCATTAGAAAGTCTGGCTCTAGCAGCTATTCCATGTATTCTGCATTGCATTTCCCAGCTGAATGACACTAATGGTTCACGGCCTTGCTGGGCTGAATCTGGGCTTCTCTTGCATCAACAAGACACGTCCCGTTCAGGAAAATGTTTTCATTGTTCTAAAACCTGAAAGTTCAACTAAAAATGTGGTTCTTTCATTTTTACTTAGTATTCACAGAACATAATAAGCTAACGTTGTGGCTATAAACAAAGTTGTTTTGTAGGAGCGAGAGCAAAAATGGCTCTCGGGGTCGTAAAGGTTGCAGACCCCTGACTTAGCAGCAACTCAACACACGTAGGAATCCAGACGTGGTGAAGACGGCTTGCTGAAGTTCAAACTGAGCGTCAGATTGCAGATGAAATAGAAATGAAGTGACTTTGAACATGACGCAACTGTCGGACTCAAAATATGTGGAATCTACCCATTAAGTCACCTTGTAGCCTTTTGATGGCTTCTTCAAGCAGCACAATGGGCCATGTTAGGTCAAGGTTTCTTGAACATGATAATGAGTTCGCCCTACTCCAGTGGCCACCACAGCAGCTTAGGGATGTGATGGAGTGTTAGATTGTCATTATGGATGATGCTATCCTGTCTGTTCCTTGACAAATGTTTTCATCACTGTGATGGAGATTAGGGGCTCCATCCCTGTAACTGATCATTGATGTTATTCATTGATAGTATTTATTGATATTATATGTGTGTATAGACTAAATGCTGT
>NC_061812.1:2484412-2628867 GCF_021462225.1 Girardinichthys multiradiatus | reverse complement strand
GCTGGACACATCTGCAAAAAGACTTGCAGTTATCATGTCAGCAACTGGTGGTTGTACAAAGTATACTTAGAGTGGCTGAATACAAATACTAACTAAACCCTTTAGACTTTTATGGAATCAAAATTCAAAAAACTATTTTGGTTTCTCCACACTTCACGATGTGCCACTTTGTCCTATCAAAATAAAAGCCTCCTAAAAAGTATTAAAGTTTGTGGTTGTGACATGAGAAAAAGGCATTGTATGGATGGATGATTTAAAGCTGAAACTACCCATGTATCAGGATTAACATGCTTCAAAAAGTTAAGAATGGTGGCCGTCTTGGAAGTGCCAGATTCTCCAATAAGTAACACTGGTCTCTTTATCTTCACCATCTGCTCCAAGATCCAGTTGGCTCTTGTGGTGTCAACAGTTGGTACTAAATAGAAATCAAAATCAGAGTCAAGCTCAAAAGCTTAAATACTTACACTTGTATATTCAATATTTCTTTAAATATGTATCTGCAGACACTGGCCAGACAAATAAGCGTCACCTAGGATATCAGCAAACTTCATTTCAGGGTTGTGAGTGTATTTAGTAACCAGGGAGCTCCAGGGAACCCACTTCTTCTGAGCTCCATCAAAATGGAAATCATACAGAGTTGGGAGGTATCCTGCATGAAGGCAATCATTTAACGTATTTGTCAAGAGGTTTGTGTGATAAATGATCTATTTACTCTACGCCAGATTACAAAATACATTTGTGCTCGTTACCTGGGATCTCACCAGGCCCAGCCAGGGCTTCTTCTTCGTGCACGGTGGATAAGCAAGAAAGTCTTTTGATGAACTCATCAAACTTGATCCGATCACTTTCCACCAAGGTGGCTCCCAGTGAGCAATACAGAGCTTCCAGGAAGTAACTCTCCAGGACATCAGCCCTGCTGTTGTCACTGTCCAGCAGTGAATCCAGCGTCAAGCACAACTGAGAGACCTGAACACATGATCAAAACATGCACAGTTCATTCAAGCAGCCAAACTGATCCGTGCTTTGATTAATAGATTCTTTTAAAATTCGTCACTGCAGGAAGACGTTTGAGAAGAACTCAACCTACCATATTCAGGTCTGTCTGAGGAACCACAGTCTCCAGTTTCTGTCCTTGTTTACCATCAACAACACCGTCTACAATCATGTCAATACAGCCGTGCACATATTTGTCAAACAGTCTACTAAGAACCTCTTGTTCCTGGAAAATAACAACATTTTTATCAGGATTTCCTTTTAAGATAACAAATAATATGTAAATACTGAATATATTATTCTAAAGACCCTCTCTGGTCTGCTGGCCACCCATCTTTGCCAGTACGGGGTATATCGCAAGTTCTTTGGGTCAACAAAAACCATCCCACAGCGAGACACGGTAGCAGGGGAAGCATGCTGCAAATGGCCGACCTGTGATGGCAGAGGGTTGTTAGAAGATCTACTGATAGTTGTTTTATAGAAGCATGCAAACAAGGTCTTCTGCTTCCAGCAGCATGCAGATACAGACAAACCTCAAACAGCAGTGCACAATGACTCTGCAAACGAATCCGTTCTCCATTAGCTAACGTGAGGAGCTTGTTGTCATCCATGACTGAGTTCATATTTTCAACCCAAAGAGCGTCCACGTCCCCATCAAACAGGATGTACCTGGAAGTCCAATGCCACGGCTTAAGAAGGATTTCAGAGACATTTGATTTAAATTACATTAATAGTAAACCACGTCTTGCAAAAGTATTCATACCGCTTGTACTTTTTAACATTTTGTCACCCTCCAAATACATTCTTCAGGGCAATTTATTTGAATTTTATGCTATAGATTAACACAAGGTAGCAGAAGAAATGATATGAAGGCAGGAAAAGAACACATTGCTTCAAATGTTTGTTAAATAATGAAGGTCTGAAAAGTGTGACCTGCTTTTTTTAAACACCCTTTACTCCAATACCACTAAAGAAAATCCAGTTCAACCAACTGCCCTCAAAGGTTGCCACATATGCTAACCATTACTAGATTGTGGTACAACTGCAAACCTATCAAGACATGGTTGTCCACCAAAACTGAGAGCCTAGGGCAGGGGGATCATTATTCAGAGAATCAGTCTAGGGGGTCAGGGTAGCTCTGAACGAGCTAAACTCAATTCAAGACATAAAAATGATATCTGGTGACAGGACAACTAAAAAGAGTAGGGGACACTGCAAACGTGGAGAAATGTGTCCTAAGAGCAGAACTGAACCCTTTGGACTGCATTGCACATCATCTGGCATATCGCCATGGTCACACATGGTGGCAGCACCATCATGCTGTGGGAAAGCTTTTCTTCACCAGGTACAGGAAAGCTGGACAGAGTGAATGGAGGTAAATATAGAGCAATCCTGGAGGAAACCCCATCAGAGGCTCTGGTGGAGGTTCACCTTCCAGCAGGAAAACGACCCTAAACATGCAGCCAGAGCTACAATAGAACAATGAAGGTCAGATAATGGGACGTTTTCCGTCTATCCAGTCCCACTGTGATTGAGTTATTATGAACAGAATGGGCTGCACGGTGGTGTAGTTGGTAGCACTGCTGCCTTGCAGCAAGAAGGTCCAGGGTTCAACTCCTGGCCGGAGGTCTTTCTGCATGGAGTTTGCATGTTCTCCCTATGCATGCGTGGGGACAGACAACATGACTGTTAGGTTAATTAGTCTCTCTAAATTGCCCTTAGTGTGAATGAGTGTGTGCGTGGTTGTTTGTGTGTTGCCCTGCGGTGGAATGGTGACCTGTCCAGGGTGTACCCCGCCTCCCCCCCATAGACTGCTGGAGATAGGCACCAGCTCCCCCGCGACCCACTATGGAAGAAGAGGTAGAAAATGGCTGACTGACTGAGCTTCAACATGTCCAAACAGATAGAGACAAACTACAAATAACCTGCATCTGTATTAGAGTCACAGAGTAGTTGTAGAAAGTAGTGGCTGTGAAGCCTAAAAACAAATGTACACACTGAGCATATTTTTCTCCTAAAAGGTTTGAAAACCATGCAACACTTTTTACTCCACGATGATCTGCTACCTGGTGCTGATCACATCACATCTGAATTTAAAACACTGAGATTAGTGGTGGTAATGTGAAGATATTCAAGTATGAAAACCTGTTAAGACTATACATTTACCTTCGCTCCTTTTTGTCTGTAGGCTTGTTGATATCACGGAAGATGTTGGATAAAATCCCATCAGTCCAGTCCCGAGTGTCCGGGTCAAGAACTCCATAAAGTTCAGTGACACTCATGGCTTTAGGGTTCAGCGGATACAGCTTAGTTTGCAGCCCCGTTCTGATTAAGAGATCAAACACAACCCAACTTATGCTCACACTTAAAATCAACAGGATGTGAAATAAATAAACTGACACTAACTTGGTCTGAGCTTGACACAGTGTGCTGATCACAACAGATTTCCCACCACCAGTTGGGCCCACAACCATAGTAGTGTGCCGGGTCATCATCGTCTCATACATCTGCACCACTTTATCCACCTACCAGAGACAAGCAAAGCATTCAAATCTAATCCATGTTCTGAGAATATGAGTTTGTCAGAGACATCAGTGTTAGAGAGATAAACAGTAAAAGCTATGGGTGGGAAGAAACACCTGGTTAGGCACGATAACATATTTGTTGTCTTCCAGGATCTGCTCCACAGCATCATTGAAGTTAGGATAGCGAACACGAGGGCAGTCAAGTCCGGGGAAAAGGTCCGAGATTAGTCCAAGGAACAAAGGGACATCGTCAAAAACAAACTTTGGCAGGTTCATGTCTCTGAGAGCACGCATCAACACCACGTCCTGGGAAGAAGAAACATGGAAATGAGGAAATCAAAAAACAGAAGGATACAAAAAACTACAAGAGAAATGAGACGTTCAGACACAGAAAATAATGAACGACCTTCAGACTTTATGACTCTAGGTCAAATATCCAATTAAAAATTCCCCATTTTTGTCCTTTTAAGTACGTTTGTGTGCATCTCCAAACCAGATTTATGTTTAAGGGTATTTTACATCAGATCAGCCATTTGGACTAATCAGTAGATCTATCTCAATAAAATCAGAAGAAATAAAATCAACAGTGCACTAATAAATCCAATCAACGTTAGCCTTTAGTTTTAAGCTCAAAGTATTCACACCCCTAGCAGAGTTAGACTTAAAGTGATCTTTTAATTCTGATGGGAAGTAATGTTAACGCTTTGGAACGGCCCACAAAGAGTCCTTACTTGACTCCCAAAGTGAATCTATGGAGGGAGCAAAAGATTAGGGTGATGGCAAGGAGGGTTTTCAGTCTTGAGGACTAGGAGCTCATCACCAAAGATAACAAAAAGCTGTTCAGAAGGTACAAGAAGCACTTGACTGCTGGGATGCAAAAATGGTTCTTCCATTAATTAGTGAGGAGGGAATCATCTCTTCTTAAATGCAATTCTTGTTCAACTGTGAATAAAAACATTGTTTTATTTTTCAAACACGATTCCCCTGATGAATTTTCCCATTGAGGGACAAATAGAGATTATTGTATTTTATTCTGTATTATTATTAGCTTTTGGAGCATCGATTCCTACCCACAAACTTCATGGCTGAAAGAAAATAACTTGCAGTCGGCCTAAATTAGCTTGGAGTAGAAATGATGTTGGACTCCAGCAGTCAACAACAATCCTTGTAACTACCTCCTCCAGTTCTGGTGAGCCTCTCTTTAACTCTCCTGCCATCATCAGCACAGACTTCAGAGCACGGAGGCCAAAATCGTAGTGAGACTGCTTGGATAGTTGCTCACGAGCTAGCTTATAGAGCACCGTCATCTTCTTTGCAAGAACCTAAAGGTAACAATGACAATTAAAAATTACATATCATGAATTGTTTTGAATATTTATACAAACTAAGAATTCACAACCAATGAATTTGGCTTTTCATTGTTATTTGGTTACCTTGGCCATGAGGAATCCCTCAGAGAAGAGCATTATCTCACAAATCTGTTGTAGATCAGGTACGATCACCACCACAGGCCTGAAGAGGGCTTTGACTGATTCTGGGAGCTCTGTACGCCCGGCGTAACCAGGGTTCATAGTGATGAAGATGCCCATGCGGTCATCCAGGCTGATCTCCTGGCCCTCAAACTGAAGCAGAAGATCAGAAGGAAGCTCACACATGTGAAAACCTCTTTCAGGCACTGACTGCTAAAAGTATGTGAACACTCATGAGGAAAATGACTTTTACTAAAGTCTTCATTTAGCAGCTGATATCACATTCTGATACATTAAACCTCAAACATTAAAGTAATGTACTCGGATGTTATAGGCATGACAGGTATGAAGGAGTGCATCTTTGTAAAGTGAAAAAAAAAAATCACACATGGCTGCAAAAAACAACCTTTTAAAGGTGCAATAGTTCACATTATATCTACTGACTTTACATTTTTACCTTTCTTTGTACAAAATATCTTAAACTCAATCAGACTGGAAGGAGAGCTTATTTGAACTTGATTTTCCAAGTTGTAAGACATGAAAATGTTTTGAACCCATTCATTGTTCTTCTGGCTGTGAGTTGAGGGTTAATGACCTGCTGGACGATTAACTGCCATCTTAGTCTCCAGTCTCTTGCAGCCTATAACTGCTTTCTGTCCAGGATCGCCCTTTATCCTCCCATCAGCTTCCTCATCCCCGCTGAAGAAAGACATCCCCACAGCATGATGCTCCCACCACCATGCTCCACCATTCAGGGTCATGGGCAGTGTTACTTTTCCATCATACACAGGGTTGTGCATATTAGCCAAACAGTTTGATTCCTGTGTTTCTGATGAGCTTCATCTACATATTTCCTCTGTCCCCTTCATGGCTTGCAGCAAGCTGCAAACAGGAAGTATTTTGGCTTTCTTTGAATAATGCAGCCTGCTACTGTTTTCTTTCTGCGCTCTGATAGACGCTCTCCATATCCTCTCTCACAGTTTAAGTCTTTGAGTCTTAAAGTTTGGGACCTAACCCTGCTTTACGTTTTTGCAGCTTCTAACAAGGTTTCTTCCAGGATTGCTCAATAACTCACCTTCCCATCATCTTGGACCAACAACCCCTGCCATGCTGAAGAAAAGCATCCCCACAGCATGACTCTGCCACTACCTTTTTTAACCATGCAAACAGTGTGGTCAGAATGGTTTGTATTATTCATTTTCTGTCACAAAGGGTTTCATCTTCTGTGCTTCATAACCCAACTCTGCTTGAAATTTCTCCACAACCTTCCTTCTGACCTGCTGTGTCCCTTGGTCTTCATGATGCTGTTTGTTCACTAAGGTTTACCCAACAAACCTCTGAGGCCAGAAACAGAACAGCTTGACTTGTAATAATACTGCATTAAACACAGGTGGACTACGTTTACTCATTAGGTGACTTCTAAAGATACACTGGATTTTATTTTGAGGTATTAGAATAAAGGGGTCTCACCACAAATTCATGCCATACTTTTCAGAGTTTTATATGTAAAAAGAGTTTGGAAATCAGGTATTATTTTCATTTTAAGCCATTATTATGCACTACTTTGTGTCTGTCTATTGCATAAAATCCCAATAAAATACATTAAAGTTTGTGGTTGTAGTGTTATAGATCAAGGGTTATGAATACTTAGGTAAGGTGCTGAACTTTGTAAATAGTCTGTAAGCTGATTAAAACATTGTTGTTTTTGATTCATTCATTACTGGCTCTACATAACACCTGATTTACCTGAAATCTTTTACAGTGTAAAATGAGGGCATTGCGTATGGTCTGCATTTGAGAAGAAATAACGGACAGCACAGAGGCGTCGATACGATTGAACTCATCAAAGCAGCCCCAAGCGCCACACTGGGCAAGGCCGGAGAAGATCTTCCCAACAGCCTGGGGCACAAACGAGAAAGACATTCAAGAGCAACACTAGTGAGAAAAACATTTCTGCTTTCTGGAACAAAAACATCAGAAGATAATCAGTGCATGCTACTTAATGTGTGCTTCCTACCATGTAGTCCATGCCCTCACCACAGTTTGTAACCACACAAAGCAGGCCTAAAGCCTTAGCCAGATCTTTGGTGGACTCTGTTTTTCCTGTACCAGCCGGTCCAGCAGGAGCTCCACCCAAGTACATAGAGAGGGCCTGTTTCACAAACGCACAAATCTCAAATTGGCAAAAAGAAAATCACAAAACATTCCATGTTTAGGTCAGGGGTGTCCAAACTTTTTGGCACGGGGGGCCACATCTGTCAAGTTGACAGAAGTCGGAGGCCACAAAAATGTGATCTTTTTCTTTTAAATGCGGATTAAAAAAACAACCAAAAAAACCTAAAAGAATATTTTAATGAAATGAAGCAGCCATATGTTGTTGTAGATTTTAAGACGATTTTAACTTGTCTGCATCATTTTTGATCAGTCAAAGTTTCACCCTAATTTATTTTAAGCTTATCGCCATCAACAGGTGAACTAAATTTGGGCCTCTCTTGAATTGTGGTCAATGTCCGCAAACCGCCCCCAGGCCACACGTTGAACACCCCGGGTTTAGGTGTTACATGGTCTCCTGGACCTGTGTAAGGGTCAAGTAGATCCTGTCTGTTAGTGGGGTTATAACCAGTCGACCGTTCAGCCCCATGTACTCATAGCCGTAGGAGAACGAGGCGCTGCACTGATGCACAAACAGATCGTCGTGTTTCCGGAGCCAGTAGAACCTGAGCTGGCTTTCCCACTCAAATGCTTCTGGATCCATTATACTGTAAAAAGATTGATACATTTATTCAAATCTTGCACTAAGTTAACCGCAAAAGATAAAAGTGTGTACGCTCACCTGTTCTCCACAAAACTGTCCACAATGTCTCTGGCATGGACATCAATGATGAGCACAGTGTTGATCTTCCGTCTGTCATTTCTCCTCAGAGGCTGAGTGATGCGTGTAACCAGTTCATTGATCTGCCGGTGCATCTTTTCAGCATAGTTCTTCAGAGCATGCTTTTCTCCTTTCTTCAGCTTTTTAAAAACATCTTGGACCTCCCATGTCCACCACACTTGATTTGCAGCTAGCACCACCATGCCCTGATACAGAAGCATCCACTCCACCCTGAGAAAAAGGACAATGAGTCATTTGTTGCAGCCTGTTTGCTCATTTGACGTCGCGGGAGCTGTCTATGTGTCCACACACACCTACTCCTGTCCTCACAATAGTGGAAGATTGCCTCCTTGGTGATGAGCCGGTTAGTCCTCCGCATCTCTTCAAGTACTGCCATCATCCACTCTTCCACTCTCCCCACCACTGGGACGGGGCTCCTAAACTCCATCACCTCCCCCTCAGCAGACACCATGGCAGCGACTACTGTCTCCCCACCGCTTTCCACGTCAAATCTTAGTGAAACTATGTTGTCGTACATCTTGTGCAACAAAAAAGAAAGAAAATATCAATAAAAGGATTTAACAAACATGGTGAGGAGTTATCCTCTTCGTCTTTAAGCCATGGTCACGCTGTTTCCTTTCTTGCCAAGTGAGCAGGTGTTTTTAGTGTGGGTCTAAACACGGGGAAATGGATGGTTTTCACGGACCATCCACCCTTGTGGTGTCTATAAAGTCACTGTGATTGTTCTCCACTGTGAAACGTGGAATGTCTTCCAATGGCAATGACACGAAAGGCTGAGACACAATAGTGTGACAGGGGAGTTACATTGAAAGTTAGGATTCATATCTTGTTTTTCTGTCTTGTGAAATGGCCTGTTACCTTGATCATGTGTTCCTGCACACAAGCAGGGTCGCTACTTCCAAGAATACTGAGCAGTTCATCATCAGAGATAAGGAAGAAACGTGGAAATGCGTTTCGCTTGGGGTCCAGGTAGTCATTAAGGCTCTTCTGGCACCTCTCCAGACCATCACTCAAGGTCTGTAGGTCTGTTAGTCGACTAGGAGCTAAGCAGCATTGCTTAATTTTTGGACCCTTGACTGTGTCGTGCATTATCTACAAAGAAATGAAAAAGATATTAATTGGATAAGTCTGTTAACAATATATTATGCTTATATCCAAGGGAGACTCACTTCTTTAAACTTCTTGTCAATATTTTCGAACTTCTTAGCTTCTTCAGGTAGCTGAAGGCAAATGTCCCCACCAATGAATATGTTCTCCAGGTACATCCACTTTCGCTGTACTACCAGCCATACCTATGAAAAGACCAGTCAGTTAGCAGTTAGGTAAATACAGTAAAGACTAATAGAAGTTATAAAGTACCATACAAACATATTCACACTCCTTGACCTTTTAGCAACATTAGAACCACACGCTTCAATGTGTTCAATCTAGGTTTTATGTAATAGACCAACAGGAAGTGGTGCATTAATGTGAAGTGGAAGTAAAGTTTAGTATTCACATTGTTTTACACACAGATTTGTGAAAAGTGTGGCGTGTATTTTTATTAAGCCCCTTTTACTCTGAAACCACTAAATAAAATCCAGCATAAACAGCTTCTCTGTGAAGGTTTCACAGGTTAGAGAACATTAGTGAACCCACAGCATCATGAAGACCAAGGACCACAACATACAGGTTGGGAGTAGAGCTGCAGAGACGTCTAAAGCAGGGTTAGGTTTTAAAACCATTATCCAAACCTACCGAGACATGGCTGTCCACCTACACTGATAGGTAGAACAAGGAGAGCGTTTATGAGAAAGGCAGCCAAGAAGGCCGTGGTAACTCTGAAGTAGCTGGGAGGTCCACAGTGTGACGGGAGAACTTGGTGAAAGGATAATTATTATTCATACACCCCATAAATCTGGCCTTCATAAAACTCTGACAAGAAACAAGCATCTGTTGAAAGTTCATGCAAAATATTACATGCGATGAAAAACCAAAGTCACACATCACCCTGAACACACCTTGCCCACCATGAACAAGGGGGGTGGCAGCATTTCGTTCTTCAGGAGGGACAGGGAAGATGGTCAAGCTTGATGGGAAGATGAATAGAGCTGAAAACAGAGAAATCTTGGAGGCTGCAAATGACTAGGGTTGAGGTTCTCAAACCAGAAGGTCAAATGCATTAAATATATAGCTACAACAGAACGCTTTAGATCCTTCCTATATAATCATGTGTTAGAATGGCCCAGTCAAAGTCCAGACATAAATTTGATAGAATATGTGGCAAGATTGCTCTCCATCCATTCTGACCTAGCCATTTTGCAAAGAAGAACGGGGAAAGTTTTCTCTCTCTAGATGTTCGAGGCTGGTAGAGACACACCACCAAAGACCTGCAGCTGTAACTCCAGCACAGAAATCATGGATTCAGGGGAGATGAATGCAAATCCATGACAGATTTGCTTTTGTGTTTGAAAAATCCTTTTAAAACCATGTTTCATTTTACTTAAACTTCACAACCATGCTCTGCTTTTTGTTGGTCTATCATATAAAATCCCAATCAAACATCCCGTAGTTTGTGGCTGCAACATGGCGAAACGTGAAGAAGGTCAAGAGGTACGAAGATTTTCACTCACCTCTATTGTCTCACTTATGAGAGACAGATCTTTTTCCCATCGTTGTATAGTGTCAAGGAAAGGTCCAACAAAACGGCTGCCAGCCATGCTCTGCAGGTTCATGACATCACTGTCCACATTTAGCAGGATCTCATCTACAGCACCTAGAATAACACCGTGCTCCTGGGTGCCTTTGAAATACGTCTGCACACTAAACCTCATGTTGTCCCAGGTCTCTGCCACTGCTGTCACTCCCTGGAAGCAAATAAACAAAGTGAAAACATGTGAATGATGTGAACACAATGAGTAGTTTAAATTCTAAAGAGATGCAGGTCACAGTTTAAGTTCAGCCGAATATAGAAAACTGAATTTAATTCAAATATAGAAGCCAAAGCTTGCCTTCTCAATACTCAGCTCTTTTACAGCAGAGGTGACGATGTCACCTATGACATTTGCATATTTGTGGAGCTCCATAGCAAACATGTTCTCCAGCGTGAAGTTCTCAGAGTTCATCTCAAAGCTTGTGCCGGTCCTGTCCATTAACTCCTTCCAGTGCCTGAAATAGAAAAACGTGTTCACTTCAGTTTCGTTGTGTGGATCATAAACATATTTCCTTCTCATTTACAGTCATTCACACATTTCAAAAAACTAGAGTTTATCAGATTACATTTTAAAAATCACCTTGAAGTAGGTATAAAAATGTTTTTATTGGTGTGGTGTAATATTCTAAACTAAAATGTGTTTTCAGCTGGAAAATCATCATAGTTCGGTGCTGTGACCCATTATAGTTTAATTAGCATAAATAAAAACTTCAGTCTGTGTGTAGTTAATCTATGAGTTTCAATTAGTGAGCTGAGTTACTGAAATAAATGAATATTTAGTAAGTTATTGAATATTCTGTGTAAATATAAAAAAATAAAATGAGATGAATTGAATCCTTTAAACACAAAAACATGGACCCCATGAGAGTCCACAGTGACCTGTCTCTAAGGGCCTCGTTCTTCAGGTCCAGCAGAAGTGGCAGAGATTCTCTGAACTCCTTCAGGCATCCTTCTAGGAAGAACGCCACAGGTAACGACCGCACATCTTTGGGCAACTTTCTAAATCTTTTGAGGAAATCGTCGATGCCGTCCTGTAGCACCTGGAGGTCCAAATCGACCCACAACGTCTGAGACCACTTTGATTTTGCATTCTGGAAAAGAAAAAGACCATCTCATGAACAACTTGACAAACTCAAGAACTTCCTCCAGTTTCAGTTCTTCACCAACACCAACGCTGTCCCACCTTCTGGGCTTTGTAGATGTCATATATCTGTCTTAATCCCTTCATGTCACTCTGAATCCTGCTGGCCTCTGGGAACACGCTGACTGGTAGTTCTAACAGCTTTTCAGCACTGGTGAGTTCCTGCCGTTCTGCCTCTATTTTGGCGAGGTCCGCCTCATACTTAGCCATTATCTTTAGTCCTGGAAACAAGAATAGCATGGCATTTTTTTTAAAAAGACATCATATTGTTGCTAATGAAACGATAAAGACACAAATTATCAAAGCACCTTCGTCCAAATGATCTCCCACAGCTCCAGGACCATGCATGGTGAAGCTTTCAGCAAAAACAACCAATTCTTGTTTAAAATCTTCAATCCTCTTCTTTATAATCTTTCAAAGTAAAACAAAGAGAACAGAAAGTCTATTTGCAGGGAACTATAAAGGTATAATTTGCAAAATACAGGTATTCACACCCCCTGATCTTTTTTTTTTTTACATTTTATCACATTACATCACAAACTCTAATGTATTTTATTGTGATAGACCAACACAAAGCAGTGCATAATAGTGAAGTGGAAGGAAAATGATACATGATTATCAGAATATTCTACAAATAAACATATAAAAGGTGTGGCAGTCATTTGCATTAAGCCCTCTTTACTCTCATATCCAGAAATATCCAAAGCAGATGGCTAGGAATAAAATTATATCACAATCCTGAACATCTCAGAGTTCTGTTTCAACCATCAGACAGAAACGAAAAGAGAAAGGGACAACTGCAATGATCTAAACTGACAGGAAGGACAGGGAGGGTTTCATTTAAAGAAGCACCCTAGAAACCCATGGTAACTCTGGAGGAGCTGTAGAGATCCTCAGTTAAGATGGAAGAATCTGGCCGTGGCGCTGGTGGTGCAGGGGATTAAGAACGCGACCCTTCAGTCCTCGACGCGGCCGTCCTGGGTCCATGTCTCGGCCCCCAGCGACGGCATGTCTTCCCCCTCTCTCCACACCCATTTCCTGTCTGCCTACTTTCAACAAAAATACTGGAAAAATAATGGCCACCAGAGCTGCAAAAATCATCTTTAAGAAAAACAATGGAAGAATCTGTTGAAAGGACACCTAGTCGTGCAAATCACAAATGGGATCTTTACATGGTGAGAAGAAAGTCATTATTCAAAGAAACCCACACGAAGTCCTGTTAATGTTTGCAAACATTTGAAACAAGATGGCAGGGATGGGGAAGGGGGTCAAAGTTGAAGAAAAGATGAGTGAAGCTAAAAACATGGTAGTCCAGGAGGCAAAGCTGTCTGTCAAGTGAGAAAAGACCAGAAACCAGGGTGGAGGTTCCCTCAGCTTGGAGTCAATAAATATACAACCCAATAGTTTAGATCAAGGCATATTCATGTGTTAGAATGGCTCAGTCAAAGTAAAAGACCAAATCCAAATCGGAATCTGTGGCTAGACAGTTACTCCATCTATTCTGACTGAGTTGAACTTATTTTTATTTGTATAATAATCCAAACCCCGTGAATCCACCTCCTTCTTCTTTACAGTTAATCACTACTTTGATTAGTGAGCTCCAACCATTTGCTTTGCATTTATAAGCTCTATGTTGCTCGTGTAATGTTACATAAATGTAAATAACTGAAGGTTGAAACATATCAAAATGAAAAAACGATGTGTTTGAAAGAAACTCTAAAGGTTTGTTTTATTTCTGTGTGAACTGTGTGGGTCTTACCTCAGTAAATAACTTTTTGACATCTGTTAGACTTTGATCCACTTCTCTAGATTCAGCAAACAGATCCTTCCACATGTTTTCAATATTGGCCACTAGCTCCTTTTCATCATCACCAACCTAGAATCCATAAATGACAAGAAGCGTAGTCTAAAAATCAAGTTTTGCCAATAACAATCATATATCTGACTCATTACCTTCACGCTGTGCATGGCCAGAGTTCTGTATCTTTCCTGGATATCAGTGAATCTGATTTCCACATCTAAAGACATGCCACTGATGTCTGAAATGGTGGACAACACAACCTTCAGGTCTTCAAATGTGTCAGGGCTTCTCTTCAGCTTCTTAGTGAGTTGCTGTTTGTTGCAAACACAGTGGATGTAAATAAAACCAGACTTTTTTGCCATAAAACACTGGAGTGTACTGAATCGTTTTGTACCATAAGTTCATCCCTCAAGTTGAAGAGATCCTCTTTAGCAGACTTGTTTAGGAAGCTACTAAGTGACCAGATCCAGGACTCAGCAAGTTCCTGCATTGCGTTCACCAGTGGTTCCAGGTTCAGAAAGATGCTGTTCTTGGTGCTGCACCGAGGTTCCTGCATCACCTTCTGTTTTATGTCAGTAAGGAACTGTAGCTTATCATCGTACATAGCACAGGAAGGCTTCTTCGCTGCAAACGCTTCATTAAAAATGGTTTTGTTCTTTTCCCAAAGGGGTCGATAGTGTTTCCAGTGGTTTAGGTACTGATCCACAGAGAGAAGCAGCTGCTTGATGTTTTCAGAAACTGTCTTAGCACTCTCAATTATCCCAGGGTCCACCCAGATCTCACTAAGGAAGGAAATGGTTACCAACTCATCCTCACCTTCCACTTGCTGTGGCGGGCATTCGATGCAGGTCCCATGCATCCAGCGTGGAAACCGCTTAACATGGGAATATGGCCACAATTAGTTCAAAGATACAGTACGGAGTTAAGTGCAAATACCTTTCTTTTTCAATGACAAAACACCTCAACATTTGTGACGTCCTTACTTTAGTGCTCTCTATACATTCTCTGATGGACTGCATGAACAGCCAGTAGATCTCATTACTGTGGGGCTGGAACACAATCTCTGGGACCGACAGGATGGCATCAATTTGGAACAGAGGTGTTCGTCCCATCAGCACCACGTCCAACTCTTTAACACTCCTTAAAGCAAATCCAACATGAACGACAGGTCAACTAAACACAAAAGAAGACTTTAACAACGATTACCTCAGCACCATCTTTTTTAGGGAGTCAAACACTTTGCGCTCCCAGTGCATGCAGTAAGCTGCCATGCATTTGGCTTTTCCACTGCTGGTTTCCAGGATCAAATGTTCTGTCTTAGTGATGAGGAGACCAATGTCAGTGTATTTACTAACAAGTAAATCCAATGTCTTCACACGCTCGTCCTCAATGCGTCTGCAGAACTGCTTGAGGCCTTGAGATTCAAATAAATACATTTTAATATTTGTCAAAAGTATTTTTTGTACAGCAAATACATCAAATACTTGTAGTTCTACCTGGTACGTCACTTGATGTGTCTGGTACTGGACATTTGATTAAGTTGGCAATCATTATCAAATGTAACTTGGATTCCATATCCCTCTCATTGTTGAAAATCTGCCTGACCAGAGATTCAAATTTAGAGACGGTCTGCAAACCTCGGCTGATGAAGTCAGGTATCCCTAAAACCAAACACACATCATACAACTACAGACAAATATGTTTCACCAAATGTGGATACATCTTCCACCACATATATAATCACCGGCCACTTCATTAGATTCACTTATTTAACTGCTTGTTAACAGAAACAGGTCATCTGTGATTAACGTAGGACAGGAGTCTGCAACCTGCAGCTCTGGAGCCACATATGGCTCTTCACTTCCTCCACCTTGGCTCTCAAGTTTGTTAAGAAATGATCTGAACTTGCATTAGAAAGTCTGGCTCTAGCAGCTATTCCATGTATTCTGCATTGCATTTCCCAGCTGAATGACACTAATGGTTCACGGCCTTGCTGGGCTGAATCTGGGCTTCTCTTGCATCAACAAGACACGTCCCGTTCAGGAAAATGTTTTCATTGTTCTAAAACCTGAAAGTTCAACTAAAAATGTGGTTCTTTCATTTTTACTTAGTATTCACAGAACATAATAAGCTAACGTTGTGGCTATAAACAAAGTTGTTTTGTAGGAACGAGAGCAAAAATGGCTCTCGGGGTCGTAAAGGTTGCAGACCCCTGACTTAGCAGCAACTCAACACACGTAGGAATCCAGACGTGGTGAAGACGGCTTGCTGAAGTTCAAACTGAGCGTCAGATTGCAGATGAAATAGAAATGAAGTGACTTTGAACATGACGCAACTGTCGGACTCAAAATATGTGGAATCTACCCATTAAGTCACCTTGTAGCCTTTTGATGGCTTCTTCAAGCAGCACAATGGGCCATGTTAGGTCAAGGTTTCTTGAACATGATAATGAGTTCGCCCTACTCCAGTGGCCACCACAGCAGCTTAGGGATGTGATGGAGTGTTAGATTGTCATTATGGATGATGCTATCCTGTCTGTTCCTTGACAAATGTTTTCATCACTGTGATGGAGATTAGGGGCTCCATCCCTATAACTGATTATTAATTGTTAATAATCGTTAATTGTTGAGTCTCACGACAGGTGTGTCTCCTGGGTGGAGTGGAGCATACCATTATCAACTAGGAAGGGAAATGCTCTGCAGAGTTAGATTAAGTTAAAGTTAGATTGATTGTAGATTAGTTTAGTCTCATGATTTGCATCTATGTAATGTGTATTAATATTATTTATTGTTTGTGTTCGGTGGGGTGAATTATTGTGGTGTATTGTTTCTTGTTTTATTTTGTCACCCCTTCAACTGGTATGAGTTGGAACTACTTTAAGATAGAAAGCCAGCTTCTGTCATCACTACAGGTGTGTGTTGAACATGTGATCAGCAGTTTGGAATAAACACCATCTCAAACTGCATCCTGAGCCTCGTCTCTTTCCTCGCACGAAAAGCAAACCGCCGGTCATGGTGACAATCACCTTGTTTAATCTATGCAACGAGGTATGAAGACAGATCTGAATGGAATAGAGGGTCCATTTGCCAGTTATCTAGGTGTAGCTAATAAAGTGGCCGAATCTAAAAGTAAAGTACCCAAAGAATTCCAGTTGAGTCTTTTGCATCCATACTCCATCTCTTTTCTGATATCCTGTATTTGTGGTGACAGCATAACAAGATGAGCCTCGCTCAGGCTGTCCATCACAGACTGGTACCGGCTGACCAGCTTGTTCAGCTCGTCCACATACCTCAAATTAAAAATCAACACGGATGAAGATAGAAAATGTGGTTTTGCAGTCAAATCTGATTTGGTGAGAGATATTACCTGATGAGATTGTGCTCTTGAAGAGCCACGTTTTGATCCAGCTGAGGCACAAAGAAGCCCAGAGATACGAGGTAGTTTGTTTCACAAATTGTTTCCTTGAGTTCTGGAGCAAAGTTAACAATGTATTGGATGTTCATATTCTGGCTTGTTTCAGTTGTTTTCAAGTCCTAAAAATGATCAAAAGTGCTTACTAATAGGAGCATATTTGAACAAAAATAAATATATTGCTTGTGTTAATTTCTACATATTTGGCCAAGAGTAACAAGTTTAAATATGTTAATAGTGACCCTCACCATCTCTCTGGTTTCTTTACTAATCAACACTTTTTTCTTCATTAGTGTTGATAATTTGCTCTCTGTGTCTTGCAGCCAACACTCGTACTTCTTCACCTCATAGTCTTTGAGACGCATTGCCATTTTCACGTACTTGTCTTTGGCCTGAGCACAATACAGTAAAAGTCACAAAGGGTTCTGATCATTCTTGGCTGCCTGAACACTAAATACAGACCAAGTGTCAGTGTGAAATACTTCACCATTGAGGTCTGTTCTCTGCTGAGCATCTCTGGTACTTTCAGTAAGGGAAGGATGGTTTGTTTGATGTGGTGGACAAGAGTTCGAGCCCATCTTATAGCTCCAGCAACAGGAGGCTCGTTTTTAGTCAGCTGAGGCTGGTCCTTCTCTGCTTCAAAGATATCACTTATGCTATCCACCTACAAGAGGAGCACAACATGCCTGCTGCAGGTCTGTTCAAAATACAAACAGAAAAGTGACTTTTCAAGCACACTACCTCTCTGCAGTACTGGGTCAGGATATCATTACATTTACTCATCAGATGGTTGTTGATGGCCTTCCTGGTGCGGATTTTCTGGAATTTCTGCAGCATCTCAAAGGCAGCGGCTGAGGAGTGCAGGGTGTGAAAAGTCAAATCAACAAAGTCGATGACTTCTTTGTCGATAGCCTGAGCAAAAAGATGGAAAATAAATCAGCTTGACAAAGAAATCCCACCTTCATCATCACCGTCACAACTCACCACCTGCTTGAAGGATATTAAGATATAGATGGAGCCAAACTTCCTCCAACTAAATAGCTCCAAAGCCCCAGCTCTCCTAGTTGGCACTCATCATCAGATCCAGTTATCGTCCATAACCAGCATCAACGTTTCTGGTTCTAATCTTGGTCCTTTTTCATCAGTAGTCACAAATCTTGGTGTAAAAATGGACCCCAACTCACTTTTGAATCTCATATCAACCAACTCTGCAAGGCCTCCTTTTACCATCTCCAGAACATTTCCAAACTCTGCACCATTCTCTCCCTCTCAGGCTCCTGAAAGCTGGTTCATGCTTTATCTCCTCCAGAATGGACTTCTGTAACGCACTTCTCATCTGGATTCCTAGCAAGACCCTGCAGAGGCCCCAAAACATCCAGAACTCTGCAGCTAGGGTCCTGATGAGAGGACGCAAACATGAGCACATTCCCCTCATCCTCCACTTTCTCCACTGGCTTCCAGTCTCCGCCAGGTTGAGTGTAAGCTCTCCCTCCTCACACACCAATGCGACTATGTCCCTACTGCCTCAAAGAACTCCATAATTCACCAAACGCTGCTCGCTCCCTTCGTTCCACTCCATCAAACCTTCATACTCAGAACTAACCTGGGAACTATGGGACGTAGGGCTTCCTGTGGTGCTGCCCCATGCCCGTGGAAAGCCCTCCCTGATACCCTGAGGGCCCCACAATCTGTTGACTGTTTGAAAAACACTGGTGGCTCAGGTGGTAGGAGTTCGTCCTGTAACCGGAGGGTTGCCAGTTCGATCCCCGGATCTGTCTGTCTCAGTCGTTGTGTGCTTGGGCAAGACACTTCACCTTCCTTCCCTGCTGACGGTGGTCAGAGGGTGGCGCCAATTGTATGGCAGCCTCATTTCTGTCATTGTGCCCCAGGGCAGCTATGGCTACAGCGCAGCTCACCTCTGTCAGTGTGTGAATGAGTGGATGACTGATTGCAATGTGAAGCAGTCTCTGGGGACTTCATAAAGCGCTATACAAGTTCAGGCCATTAAAGTACAATAGTTTATGAGCGCAGTAGTGGCGCAGGAGTTAAACGTGTGACCTATGAGCAGAGGCTGTGGTCCTCAACGCGTCTGTTGATGATGTCTGTTGCATGTCTCCCCATCTCTCCACCCCATTTCCTGTCAGCTCACGTCCAAAAACATTGAGAAAAATAAAACATTAGAATCCTTTATTTTTCTCCTGCCTGCTTCCTGCCTGCGCTTGGGTCCTGCTCTACACGTTATATGACAGTTACAATTATTTTAAACATTCTTAACTCACCTTACTGGTGTTTTCAAATTCTTGTAGAATGATTTTCCAGCTGGTTTTCATTGATACACTGAAAGGGTTAAAGGTGACCTCCTGAAAGGGCAAAACTAGGTCATCCACTTTCTTCAGCACCTCGTTAACTCGTTTGTCTCCTTTCAGTTCTGGCCCAAAGATGTTGTGGAACTCCTCCAACACCTGAACAATCCAGAACAATGCTTTTAAATGGGATATTTTTATACATTGAGTTATGGTGTGAAGCTTGTCTTTTTTAATGCGAAGCGGGGAAAACGTGTACACGGACCTGAAAAACCCGGCCCAGGTCCTGGCAGACTGAGGCCATGTAATCAGACTTCTCAAACAGTCTTTTACGATCAAATTCCCAGCGAGGGGCTCGGCCCAACTTCTCAATTTCTGCTCGCCTCTCAAAATATGACAACCTCCATCCCTCCAGAACCTGCTTTGCCTCCAGTACCTTGGACCTGCCCTCTTCCCTATTTTCTCTGTTCAAGACACAACATTTAAGTTTAAATCTAACAAATTCTATAAATAAAAATCATTCATGAACCACTGAGAAATAACAGCACTGCATGCTGGGAAGCTAACTATCTTTAAAGCAGTTTGGTTTAATTATATAGTGCCAAATTACAAATAAAATAGTCTGTGGACATTTTGGAAACAACACAGATCCAGTTCAGTTATTGACAAATCAAAAGCAGTCCATAAAATCCAATTCAAGCTGATACAATCAACCACCATCAAATTCTTTCACATTCAGAAACAAAAGCAGTCCAGTTCATTCCAATTATTTAACAATAAAAATCAGTTGACAGAAAGAAATCCCCGTTTCCTCCAGGTTGAGCCGACAAAAAGAAGACACATACTTGAATATTGAATGGACATCAACTCCTTGAGCCACACGCTCACACAGCTGCCAGGCAATACGCTCCATTAGAGGGACCATTCTTTCATTTGAGTTATAGTGATGAGAGATTATCCACACAATCTGCAAGCTGTCCATCAGATGAGGGATGGTCTCCAGGATCATAGCAAAGTTAGGTCCAGCAGCCAAATTCTGCCAAAGGCAACGATGGAGATTATATCACAACCAATATGCATTTCATTGCAGCCTCTGCTTTCTGTGTTCATAGAAAGGAATCCGTGAGTGTCAGAAATATTTAAAAAGAAAGCTTTAAGAACAGATTTATCTTACCATAAAGTGTCTCTCCAGGACTCTAAGGAAGCGTATGTTATCATGTGACTCTGTATGGTATTTAATTAGCTCAGCCATTGTTCCATTGAGGGTGTGAATGCAGGCTGCCTTGGCTTTGTTCATCACCAGGAAGATCTTCTCTGCTGCAGGCTGTTTAAGCTGCTCACTCAGAGCATTGAGGACAGAAGCGCGCTCCTGCCATAGCTCTATCTCCGCCATGGGCCCCGGTCCCTGCAGGAACATTCAGAGTCAATGTTTCAGATTGGTGAGTGGATCTCATGGCTTTGTTTTCAACAAAGCTCATTAAACTACTGAGTGTTTCAACAGCAAATATGGAAAAGCTTTGGTTTGTCCCAAACTTCCTCAGACAATTTAGGA
This sequence comes from Girardinichthys multiradiatus, assembly GCF_021462225.1. Lineage (NCBI taxonomy): Eukaryota > Metazoa > Chordata > Actinopteri > Cyprinodontiformes > Goodeidae > Girardinichthys > Girardinichthys multiradiatus. Next base: position 2,608,087 of record NC_061812.1, on the reverse strand, counting down.
TTCAAATGGAAAAAACTGTAAGTAGGTCAAACCAGTGTTTTTTTGTTCTGCTGTTCCTCCATTACAATGGTAATCTGAGTCTGCCAGTTCATCACGCACTGCTCCAATGCCTCTAAAGTCTCTGGATTATTAAGCAGCACATCCACCTCTGGCTCCAGGTCAACATCAGGGATCTGGAGTATAATCTCATCTAGGGAAAGATCCAATATTCACACTTAGTTTCATGTCATGAAAATGGATTAAAAATCAATATAGTTCATTTTTTTCTGTATAATAACAGTTATAAACATAAGTTTAAAAGAGTATTTCTTTTTGATTACTTGAATAAGTTCAAATATTTGAACAATGGACCTTTCAAAAACGTAACAGAAGCAGCTTTCCTCGAGGTCCCTTCCACTAGTCCTCGTCGTACAACAGATCTAGTCAAGAATAACCACTTATTCCACACAGGTGGTGTTGTGAGGTTTCAATGTTTGAGTAGCATATGACTTTAACAGAGGAGCTCTAAAAAGTTAGTTTACTCTGAACACCTGTTAACATATGTCCACGTCTGTCTTATTGTCAGTTTTTCCTATTAAGAAATTCAGAAAGGTTTTGAAACAATCCATGATTGGCTTTAAGTTTAAATTCAATTCAATAATTCTTTATTAATCCCAAAGGGAAATTAAATGTTGTTGTAGCTCATATTATGAAGGTTTCTTCAAAGAGTCGTTGTAGATGCTGATGGCTGTGGGCAGGAAGGATCTCCTGTAGCGCTCCGTCTTACAGCAGATCTGAAGAAGCCTCTGACTGAAGACACTCTGTTGTTGTAGGACAGTCTGATGAAGAGGATGCTCAGGGTTCTCCATAATGTTCTTCATTTTATGAAGAATCCTTCTTTCCACAATGATCTCCAGAGGTTCCAGAGGAGTCTTCAGAACAGAACCAGCCTTCTTTATCAGCTTGTTGAGCTTTTTTAAGTCCCTGGTTCTGATGCTGCTTCCCCAGCAGATGATGGTAGAAGAGATCACACTTTCCACAACAGACTTATAGAAGATATGCAGCATCTTGCTGCAAACACCAAAGGATCTAAGCTTCCTCAAGAAGTACAGTCTGCTCTGTCCCTTCTTGTAGATGGCTTCACAGTTGCATCTCCACTCTAGTCTGTTGTCCAGGTGAGCACCGAGGTATTTATACTCCTTCACCACCTCCACTTCTTCTCCCATGATAGAAATAGTTTTTGACTTATTCCTGTTTCTCTTAAAATCTACAATAATCTCCTTTGTTTTAGTCACGTTCAAAATGAGATGATTGTTTCCACACCATGCCACAAAGAGGTCCAACACCTTCCTGTACTCAGCTTCTTGTCCATCTCTGATCCACCAACAACTACAGAATCATCCGAGTATTTCTGCAGATGACAAGAGTCTGTCTTGTACTGGAAGTCTGAGGTGTACAGAGTGAAAAGGAATGGTGAGAGTACAGTCCCCTGTGGTGCTCCTGTGCTGCTGACTACCTGGTTAGACTCACAACCCTTCAGTCTCACAAACTGTGGTCTGTTTGTCAGGTAGTCTTTGATCCAGGAGATTGTTGAGGCCTCCACCTGAGTCTTCTGGAGTTTCTGACAAAGCAAATCAGGTTGGATTGTATTAAATGTTCTGGAGAAATCAAAGAACATGATCCTCACAGTGCTGCTGGCTTTGTCCAGATGACAGTGGGTTTGTTGAAGCAGATGTATGACGGCATCTTCTACTGGCACTTCTAGTATTGGCACTGCTGTCCTTTATTTACTTGAGTCACTCCAGTAGAAAATGTGATGGTTATGAGGCATAGAGGGACGCTCAGGATGTGAAATGATGTTGGTTTCAGCTCCAGTAGATTTTGTTTGGCAGCAGAACAACTTTGGGTTCTCCAGGAAGAGACGGTATTCTATCCTCCGAGCTGAACTCATTTATAATGTGGACAACAAGCTGAAGCTGGACTTACAGAGTCCATTATAGGGATCCTTTCTGTTATTATGTGATTCTGAACTGAATGATTCTTTTGAAATCCTCATGGCATAATTATTCATGTCTGAATGTGTTATTGCTGGCGGTTGAAAACTGGTCTTTGCTGCTGCTTTCCAGAGTTTCAGTTCCTGACCAGCACCCGGTGATTCTTGATTTATGATCTTTACTTTTAATGTAAATGTTTGTCTTGGTTTCTAATAAATCTTAATGCAGAGAAAATCTGAAATAAAGATGGCTCCGTGGGAGGATTTCATCCTTAACACTTATTTGGATAGTAAGACTGGTTCATGAACATAAATGTAATTAACATGACCGAAAACAGCTACATCTTTGTTTTTAGTAATAAAGAGAAGTTCTTGGTTGTTGATATATTTAATACAAACCTTCTATCTGAAGGCGCACCACAGTTGCACTGACCACTGCCAAGAACTTGTGTGTCCTGTTGAGCAGTTCATCACGAAGCAGGAATTTCACTGAAGTCTCCTCTCCGCCATCTTTGCAGATCTCCTGAGAAGAAACCTCCTTGTGCTGACCACCTGCTCCAGTATTTGACATCTGGTGTGCAGTGAGCTGAGGTATATACATCTGAAGAAAAACAGTCAAAATATACTGAAAATATTCAACCATAGGACATTTGGATTATTTTAAAGGTTCATCTTTGCAACTGCTGGATTGGGGTCAAAGGGAAATGTTGCGGCTGCTCTCCTAATTATCGACCCAGCTCTTGTCAGTCGTGTTTTAGAAAACTTACATTTACAAGTTTCCTCCGCAGCACCTGTAGGGCGTCTCCCATATGCAAGCCGATATCAAACAGCCTTGGCATTAGGATGTTGGCCTCTTTCAAGTCCGTCGGATGAACAATAGTGTCTGTTTAAAATACAGACAGGATTTCAGTCCAGTTTTACGGCTCATATTATAGCAATGAATAATCCTCTCACCCTTTGTATTCCGGAGAAAGTAGAAGACCTTAGATTTCAGAAACTGCTCTGGGTGCTGGTTTACAGCTACATGAAGCTCAGTGTGATAGACAACTTCTACTTCAGTTGACTAAAAATATCAAACCAGAAACGAGATGAAAAGATTAGGCCATCACAAAACATATCTGAAATATTACACTGATAAACACTAACACCCAATTTAACACTTCATAATACGTTCTTACTTGTTTTTCCTCATTTGTCTCCTCTGAGTCCGACATCATGTCTGACTTCGCTTCACATGAGAACGTCTGGTCAGGATCTGAGGAGTCTCCAGATTTTTCCTCTGAGGTAATACATCATTTAATGATCAATGCAATAATAATGTTCATTGTTTGGTCAATTAGAACCACCAATGAAAAATTAACAACTCGCTAACTTCAGGCAGGATTCCAACAGCATCATAAGCAAACAAAATATCTCCAGATGTATTCATCTCTGCAGACATGCCAGACCACCAGTCCACAGCAAATAACTTTAAAGCCAAGAGTCTTCATGGAAAGGAAATATAGAAAGTGACAAAAGGGCCTTAATTGGAAAACCCTTTTAGCCCAACAAACAATGACCCTGCTAACCATATAAACTGCAAAGAAAATTACAAGGATATTGAAAGTAGTTGTTTAACATGAGTTTTTCTTGGAAGCTCTGAACTCAATGTAAATATCTTGATGTATGAAGTACAGATAAAACCATCAGAACTTAAATCCAACAATTTCTCTACAAATCCTGGTGGAACCTTCTGGCTTGTAAATATGACCACAGCTACATCTGTATCATAAAATGTCTAAAAAGTTGTGTTTTGAGATTACTAGTTAGAAATTGACCTTCTTGACTCTTCTACAATAATGCAATGTTCATGCATTCCAGGCAAACTGTTTCCATTTTAATAAGCAAATGTTTTTTAATTAGATTTGAGACATTTAATAATAATACTAATAAAACATTCCCCTCTTTGTGGCGGTTCAAAGAGGGGAATAACAAACAGGCTCTAGGTGACAGGTAAGACAAAGAGCGGTTCAAGACACCCTCATGAGGACTACTTCATCAAGGCACATGACGTTGCCTGGTACGGCGGAGCTGGGGTCCCACCCTGGAGCCAGGCCTGGGGTCGGGACTTGTCGGAGAGCGCCTGGTGGCTGGGTTGCTCCTCGCGGGACCCGGCCGGGTCGGATCGGTGCGGCTGCTACAGTAATGGGGGCGCTGTGTCGGTCCATTGTGGTGAAGAGAGAGCTGAGCTGAAAAGCAAAGCTCTCAATTTACTGGTTGGTCTACGTTCCTACCTTCACCTATGGCCATGAACTTTGGGTCATGACCGAAAGAACGAGATCCTGGATACAAGCGGCTGAAATGAGCTTCCTCCGTAGGGTGGCCGGGCTCTCCCTTAGAGATAGGGTGAGGAGCTCGGAGTAGAGCCGCTGCTCCTCCACATCGAGAGGAGCCAGTTGAGGTGGCTCGGGCATCTATACCAGATGTCTCCTGGACGCCTTCCTCAGGAGGTGTTCCAGGCACGTCCCACCGGGAGAAGGCCCAGGGGACGGCCCAGGACACGCTGGAGGGACTATGTCTCTGGGCTGGCCTGGGAACGCCTTGGGCTCCCCTTGGAGGAACTGGAGGAGGTGTCTGGGGAGAGGGACGTCTGGGTGTCTGCTGCCCCCGTGACCCAGTCCCAAATAAAGCGGAAGACGACGAGTACTAGTATTAACAATATTAATTTAAACATTTATTTCATTTATCAAGAGAAAACCTCTATCAAGCCAACCTGGCCCATTGTGAAAATAAAATTTCCCACCATGTTAAATCCTGAATTAACTGAGATTAGATGAATCCTATTTGAAAACAAAAGCAGCACACAGGTCCATCTCACATTCACCAAAACACCTGGATGATACCCCAGACCTTTAGAAAATATTCTGTGGATGGATGATTCAAAAGTGAAAGTATCTGGAGGGTGTGCATCCTGTTACATGTGGTGTAAAACCTGCTAATAGTAAAAACTGGTGGTGGTGGTGGGCTGATTTGCTGCTGCAGGACCTGGGTAACTTTCTATAATCGATGGAAGCATAAATTCTGTTCTCTGTCAGAAAATCCAGAAGGAGAACTTTGAGCTAAAACCTGCCAGGAGGAGAGCGATCTAAAGCACACCGTTAAGGCCACGTGTAAAAAGCCCAAATAATGTAAAGGAATGATTTTAGACTGGCCTTGTAAAAGTTTGAACTTAAATATAATTAAGATGATATGATTTTAAACAGGTCGTACATGCACGACCCTCCCCCAATGTGGAGAAACAACTAACTGAAGAAGATCCGTCCATCCATCATAGTCACAGGGCCAACAGATCAGGAGCAAAATCCCAGAGACGCTGGCCAGCTTTCTAAAAGCTATTCCATGGCAGAAGGATTTATAACTAGAAAAAGTTGATTTTCCTGCAAAAATGCAGAATGAATGCTGTGAGCCTTCCGCTGAAAACTGAGAGAAAGAAGCTAAAATAAACTGCAGAAAACTTGCTTAAGTGTATTGAATTGGCAGAAAAACTGTCAGCTGATCTGCTTAAATAGGAAGACTGCCATCTAAAAAAAAGCTCAACAGCTTTAGGTGTCTCAGAACTACTTGTTCTGTTGTTTAAATGTAAAAAACAAAAACATGACATAATAATAATTAAATGAAGAAAAAACTGCAAACACATCAGCTCCCAGAATCATACAGCATTATGCAGGGATGCAACTTTTTCTAGTTTTTATTCAACATACTGTATTTATATAGTTGAAAACTTTGTAAGAGTAAGCTACTGTAATACATTATTTTTAATGTTGATATTTCACCCAAACTGAAAATACTTTCATTTGATTCCTTGTTTTCTATGTAAAATATACATAACATATATAATAAATATATATAATTGTATAACAAATAATAGGTGTTCCGAACCCCCCAGGTAAAAACCTTGCTCAGCAACACTTACTGTGAGGAACTTCGACTTCTTCCTCTCTAATTATTTTAAAAAACAGAAGACATGACGACGAGTCCTCATCGGACACAAAGTTCAGAAAGCGGATAATTTTCTCTTCTTCTTCGCCATCTTCTCGACTGAGAAGTTCATCGAAACATTCGGGAAGCTTTGCTAAAACAAACCCGGCTGTGACCTTCTGTCGGATCCACTCCACTCGCAAATCCTCGTGTACCATTTTGTTTTTAACGTCGATAAAAACTTCTTAAACTTTTCTAACGTCTATTTAGCTACAGCGTTTGGGTTAGCGGGCGTCGGTTGCCTTGACAACGGTTCAACGGCTAGCAGAGAGGAGGGCTAAGTCGGTCCCGGAGTCATGACTGACAGGCTTCAGTCATCCCAGGTGAGGCAGAACTTGGTCCAGGCTTGACTATTACATTAAAAGCAACTTGCAAACCAGCACCTTCAATTTCACTTTTCCATTTGCTAAGTTTTTAAGCTCTTTACCTAAATACCCACAACTGTTTTATAGAGATTAATGGTGCTCTTCGCATTCAGTTCCTGCCTCATTCCTAACATCTGGTTTGTCCAGTTTTCAAATGTTTTATTTAAAAAGCAACACAGATTTGTATTATTAAGTTTTTGTTATTTTTCTCCATCTCTCACCCGTGACAGATACACTTGGCCCAGAGCTGACCGTATGCTTTTAACAGAGAAAATGAAATGTCATGGTTTCAGTTTACCTGTAGTTGTCTGGTTGGAGAGCTATCTAATAAACAGGGAACACAAGGTGTGTTATAATGGGAGCTTCTCAGAGATGAAATCTGTTCCTTTTTTCTTTTTTTTTCAGAAAACTAGAATATGTCGTGGCAGCCACAAGGCAGTGTGTGTGTGTATGTGCTTGGTTTTTATCAGGTGATGGAGTACTGGTGGAGGTGACAGGTGTTCCCTATCTTCACTGATGAGCTTCGGTGTATTTAAGCAGCAGGCAGCCAGCATCTCACCGCTCGAGTGTTAGTCCTTCAGTGGTAGATCTCCAGCCTTCTCATGTATAGTTAAGTATTTCTCATTTTGACTTTTTGCTGACCTGCTTCTGTCTTCTTGTATCCCAGATCGAGACTACCTGGATACTACTCAGGCTGGATCACCGCCTTGCTTTGTTAAAGCATATTTTTGGAGTACCTTTGTTTCACAGAAGCCACGTCATTATTGTTGAATTTTGTATTGATTTTGCAAATCTAATCGATGTTGAATTAGCAACGTCATATTTCTCAACAGGTGAATTTGCCAACATTAAATCATTACTGATTTTAGTTTAAATCTTGCCAATCTATCATCGTGGACATTTTAAAATTCCTATCAAGTCCTGCCTTTTAACATAGTTTAACACAGAAATATATTTTAATACTGTTTTCACCTAAGTGAATTTTCATCTACATTACATGTTCATAATACACACAGTCAGCTAGGAAGAATCCAATCTGAGACCAGGGAGATAAAAAAAAAAAAAAAAAGACATTTCATGATGTTATAAACTGATTTATTATCTTAGATGATAATAATAAAAAATGGCCCAAACATTTGGCAACATTGAACCTCGAAGGGAAATTTTAACCATTTCTGCCTCTGCTTTTAGCAGTTGAAGAAATCTAGGCTTTGAAGCCCTTATCTTTTAAAGCACTTAATAAAAAAAAAATCTTTTTGAAGTATTTAAAACTGAAGTACCAAAATTATTTATATACAGAGCTGGAAAATCAAAACGATAAATGTATAATTTGGTTCAACAAATCTGATTTAAGCAGTTAATAAAGGATGGTATGTAGTGCAAAACCAAAATTTATTATGAGCTGCAACATTCAAACAGTTTTATGTTGGAAACGCCAAAATGGGCAACACTGAGCAGGGAATCTTCCCTATTTCTTTCGACCTCCACCTCCCATCCTCTCTGGTGCATACTTCAAATATTTAGAAATGTATTCATCCAGTTTGGTTGTTGTTGTGTCAAATGAGTTGAAGAAAGTGTCTGAAGAGGGGAGGAAAAATGGCAGATCAATATTAGCAAACACTAGCCTCTCAGTAACAACAAAATATCAAATTGTTATACACCAAATTGCCTTATGTTACTGCAATATCTATCAAAGCACGTTGAACATAGGATGATGAGACATGGCTAGCATATAAAATATGAGAGTATGCTCTGTAGAGTCCAACTAAAATGAATTATTCTGCTTACCATATTCAATTACTCAAATTATTGTAAGCAAGCACATTTTATTTATATAGCAGCTCTCACAGAGAAGACTCTCAATTTTTCACAAGATAGAAAACAAAACCACATCATACAATTTACATTCTAAACTACAAAGTTAAAGAAAACTCACCACATACTATCTTATACAATTGAGTCTTAACGAAGGCAACCTTCCTACTTCTTCCTCTGAGACTCATTTTATTTGTCATAGTTCTGCCATGGTAAAGCAGATTTATCTTAAAATGTTATAGTGCAGTTTAGTTCATTATGAAAATGTAACAAAGAGCAAGTAAGGGTGTGTGGGAACATTTAGTCAAGTTAACTCCATTTCCATAAATTGTTTTCAACTTATCAAAACTACTGGATCACATAAGTTTTTGTTGTTCATATTACCAGGAACACAATACTGTAATGCAAAAAAAGGAACAAAGATACTTACGCAGCCATTGATTTCTTGACAAGATCTGCAGCATCAACGCCCCCCAACCTCTTTAGATGTTTAATCTGAAAAGCAACAACAAGAAATCAATTAAAATTATAACCAAAAGTTGATAAGTAGAGTCCAAACCTCTACCCCATGTAGAACAAGGCGTTTGTTGTGGCCACCAAGATTAAAGGGATCATGACAACAAATTGCATTTTTCTGTGCTTTTGGGTGTATAATATGATCTGTTGTGCACTGATGAGGTCGTGTGAATCTCAAGAGCAGATATCAAAGGTTCTGCTTATGGGCAGTCAGGTTTGTTCCTTTGCAAAAAACCGTTGAATCAGAGAACAGTTCAACTTTCTACTCAGGCTACCTTTCTACGTCATTCATATTCTCCAATCAGAGCATACCTTCAAGCAAACAGCCTCCCCCTCCCCTCAGCTGACACACCGGCTGAGTTGGAGTAGCATGTCACGCTAGCAGGTCTGACTACCCTGAGGATGGCTACTAAAAAGGGGAGCAGTGTTGTCCAAGGGTGCTCAAAAACAGATGGAAGTTTCCACTTACTCTGGAAGGATGAGAGAATCAGAGAAGAGTGGCTGAAGTTCGTTTCTGAGGAAGTACTACTTGATTATAACACCAGTTTGAGACTATGTTCAGCACACTTTACCGAAGACTGTTCCTGAACATGGGTGAATTCAAGTCAATTTTGACCCCAAGACCACCTGAGGGTTAAATCTTACCAGTTCTGCTCCCTCATTCATGTCCTCCAGGCGTTTCTCTAGAGCTTCAAACTCTTGTTCTGTGTTTGCTGGCTTCACTTCATAACTTGTTCCAGCAGATGAACTGGCAACATGAATTGTATCCTTGATTTCAAGTAGGAGCTGAAGAACTCTCTTCTGGAATTGTAGCCAAGAAAGAAGTTAAGTCAATTCTTAGTATTATGATGTAGTGAGTATGCTCTATGCCACAAAATCATTTCTTCTAATAAAAATGCAGACAGCTAAGTACACTGGAAGACTCATAATTACTTGTGAGCAAAACTAAGAGAATAACATTACTTTTTTCAGACATTGGAAAGGCATCCTTCCTCAATTTCTGTGTATACGTCGACAAAGCCTTGGCTGCATTTATGGGATCCCTGTCAGCTCTGACAGACTTCTGCGGAGGTTGCCTGAGGCTTTGGTTGATGGTCATTCTTGGGGTGTCACTGATGGAGAAAATGTGAAATAAATAAAAAAGTCATGTACATGAATACACTCAAGACAGATACAAGTATCTTAAAGGGGACCTATTATGCAATATTCACTTTTTGATGGTTTTTATACTTCCTTTTGGGTCTCAAATGCTTCTACAAACAGTCCAAACGCAAAAAAAAAAAACCAAATAACCATTCAGCCGTTTTATGTTTTATTTTTTCTAGAAAACGCATGATTTCAAAACCTGTGTAATTGGGACCTCGCCATTCCAGGGGCACCTAGGTCACCTGAGTCCCGCCCCTGAATAGCAAATGAAGCAGAGATCCACCTACTTGATTTTCAGACGAGGATCACGTCTCCGGCTGGTTTTACCTTACACGCAGTTTACAATGGCAGGAGCGGGTCATACCAAAACAATATTTTACTATGTACAAATCATAAATCATCCTTGATGGCTGAAAATTAAGAAAAAGGACACATCAGCTTTCTGAATTACACACAGGCAAAACGCTGTATTTAATAACATCCTAAATCAGCTGATCACACATAAATTCAGCTGTTCTCAGAAATATTTTCTCCCAAAACACACAAAACAAACCACCATGAAACATCGTGTTTGGTTCTGAAGTTTATTGACGGTCCTTAAGAGAACCTGCTTCTGCAGGAGAACGGAGCAGGCAGAGAGCAACTGCCCATTAAAAGACTGCCTTCTTTGGATCAAACTGTGAGGACAACCTGCTGAATCCACGGAGCTCGAATATCCAAACTAAAACTTACTTCACTGCGGTCAAAAGTTCGCAGTTTTGCGCTTTAAACCACTTCTGCAGGAGGAGGGAGCAGGTATAATAGGTCCCCTTTAAAAGTTACATCTAGAAGATTTGTATTTTGTACTCTGCAGCTTTACATTGTATTATTTATTCTGGCAATATTTGACTTTTGATCATATTTAAATCAAATACCTGCGTTCAAGAGTGGAAGACCCTGACCTCCAACGCCGTCTTTGGGACTGAATGATCTGCTTAAAAATATAAAGTAAAATTTCTACAGCAGGTATTATAAATGCAGTATACAGTGAACCCTCACTATATCACGGTTCATCTTCCACGGTCTCGCTGCTTCACGGATTTGCATCGTGTTCTGCATTCTGATTGGCTAAACAGTCTCTCCGCTTCTTCTCTACCTGTGTGTCAATAACGTTGCGGTTTAATATGTACAAGTACGTAAAACAACTACCGATAACTACGTTCTTCTCTCGAAAAAACACACCTGGCTTTAGAAGAAAAAAAAAAAAAACGCTACAGAGTGGAGTCAGGATGCAGCAGCTCGGTCAGAAGATCAGTGAAATACACGTAAGTCACTATTTGTCCGATTGTATCTTGTATTTCTTTTCATAATCATTTATCATTTTCTCCCGTTCTAATCCAATGACTCGGGTCGTGGTGGGGCGGTACTGGTCTCCGCAATTTGAAGCCTTCAGTTCGTATTAATGATTCAAATTATTATTTTACAGTACAGTAGTTATTTGTAAAAAAAAAAAACACAAAAACGTTAATACAGTATTTATATTTGTTAAACAAATGCTTGGGCCTGTAAAAGTTTTTGTTCTTTGGTTTCAATGTATTATGGAGTATTTCATTGTATAATAATTGTAAAAAAAAATAAAGGTTACTACTTCACAGATTTCGCCACGGGTACTTTTTGGAAAGTAACCCCCTCAAAAAACGAGGGTTCATTGTAGTTCTAAGTAGTTGGAATGATTATTTTGCATCAATATTTATAGCTTAACTGAAAAAAAAGAGAAAATAAAAGGAAGACGACATTTGCTGAAGTCAGTATTTACACATTTACAGGACTTATGGATGTCCCAGGGAAATGGCCATTCAGCTGGAACTCTAAAAGTTAAGCACAAATTTAATGGGAAGGTTATTCTTATTCAATCGGACTCAAATGGACATTATATATTGAACGTTTTCTGTTACTGTAACCAGTTTGTTCTTTTAGGAAACATTTATGGTTACACAAATACAAGACAATACAAGAGTTATTTCAGACATTGAATAATTTGATTGAAAGTATTGTAGAAAGGTTCTCTGATGTCAAAATAATACTGGGAGGACATTTTAATTGTATAATTAATAACAAAATTGATAGATGGCTGCAAAGGATTACAGCTAACTCGTTTTTGACTAATTTTATAAATGAAAGAAGCCTTGCTGATATGTGGAGAGTTATTAATCCAGGTAGTAGAGAGTTTACATGGACAAACAGGGCCGGCTCTCTACGATCTAGAATAGATTTTTGGTTGATCTCAGAATCCCTTACTCAACTGCACTGTAAAAGGGAAATTATGCCGACACCCTTAACAGAAAACAGAGCAACTGTACGAACTCTACATTTATCACCAAACAAGCCAACTCAGAGATATCCAGCCTAGTGGAAACTTAATTTCTCTTTCATTGTGAAATAGTAAGAAATACAATTTCAGAATATCTTAAGCTTCCTGAAGAGGAAGGGGATTATCAAAAACAATGGGAACTTTTAAAATTTGAGCTAAAATGTTTTGTTTTTTAGAAAATAAAGGAAAGAATAACGGAGGAAAATACTTTAATAACCAACCTTACTTCACTATCATCCATTTAGCCAGAAAACCTATTTGAACTACAGCTTAAACTAGATCAATTATACATAAAAAAAAACTAAAGGTGCATTTGCACAATTAAGAGAAAAATGGTTAGAGGAGGAGCAGAATTATGATTACTTTTTAAACCTAGAAAAACAAAGACAAAATAAAAATAGTGTAAATAGACACTTCAAATGGTACTATTGTAGATAATACTAGTGATTTATCCAAGATTTGTAAAAATTATTATAAAATGCTATAACCCTAAAATATTTCAGTTATTCAAATGGATGATTTTTTAAAGAATCTTGGTGATATTAAAACAATTGGAGATGTCAAAAGGTCAATTTGTTATTTACATATAACTCTTACCGAAATTTCTGATGCTATTAATAACTTAAACAAATGTCCAGGCACTGATGCACTAACCTCTGAATTTTATAAATTATTCTCAGCCCAACTTGCTCCCTTTCTATTGGATGTTTTTACCGAAATTATACAGAAAGATAAATTACCTTCCACACTACGTCAAGGTCTAATTACCCTAATCCCTAAACCACAAAAAGATGTATCAATTTTAGACCATTGGCTCCCTATCACATTAATAAATAATGATAATAAAATCTTTGCACTATGTTTGGCTAAACATTTAAAACTGTACTTAAAAGATTTTATGGGAGAATCTCAAAATGGTTTTATGGCTGGAAGATATATAATTAGTGATATAAGGCTTGTATAAGACCTATTAGACTACTCTGATTTAATATCAGAAAATATTTTATTCTCTTTCTTGACTTCCATAAAGCTTTTGATTCACTGGAACACGATTTTCTGTTAAAAACACCAAACCTCTTTGGCTTTGATGAGCAGGTTAAAAAGTCAACACGTACCCTATATGCATGAGGTAATAGTTCAGTTAAAGTGTCCCATGGGACCAGTCGTAGATTTAATGTTGAACGTGGAATTAGACAAGGTTGTCCGATCTCATCGTTTTTCTTCCTTTTACCTATGCAAATCTTAGCCCATTTCATAAATAACAGCTGTTTAAGGTTGTGTTCAAATTGCTGAGAGGGAAAATGTTTGATCCAACTGGCCGATGATACGACCCTATTTCTAAAAGACTCCACTCAAATAGAGTATGCCTTAGACTGCTCCATGATTTTTCTTCAGCCTCTGGTCTCAAACATAATCTCTGTAAATCTATCTCCAGAAGAAATTTTATACGTGGATACAGAGAGATTTATCCATCTCTGGCCGAGTTTTACTTTCTAAAGTTGAAGGTTTTTCCAGGCTGGTTTATAATAGTTCAGCTCAAAGTAGACAACATATTATTTGATTTTATCTCAAACAAAAAAGTTCATCTTATCCGGAAAAATATAATGATAAATAAATTGTGCTCCGGTGGATTTAATGTACTAGATTTTCAAACTCTGAATTCCTCCTTTAAAATTAAGTGGATCAAAAAGTTCTTCTGAATCTGAACTCTGTATGACACTTTATCTCAACACATGTATTTAAAGCTTTAGCAGGTTTGTCTTTTCTTTTGAGATGTAATTACAGTATTGAAAAAATCCCAGTTGAACAGCTATGGTTATGCTGGAATTTGATACATAAACATAACTTTTCCCCACACAAATACCATATTTGGAATAACAAAGACATCTGCTTTAAACACAAATTTGTTCTTCTAAAAAAATGGTACGACAAAGGCATTGTTTGTGTACTTCAACTTTTCAACAAAGAAGGTACTACTTACTTTTAAAATTAATTTGTGACCACAAATAACTTTCCTGTACTGCCTAAAGAATTTGCAATCGTGTTTGATGCCATTTCTGCCGGGGTGAAAATACATAGTCTTGTGAAAGTATTCGTCCCCCTTCAACTTTTCAACCTTTTGCCACATTTCAGGCTTGAAACATAAAGAAATAAAATTCAAATATTTTGTGAAGAATCAACAACAAGTGCGACACAATCATAAAGTGGAATGAAATTTATTAGATGTGTCAAACATTTTTAACAAATAAAAAACTGAAAAGTGTGGCGTGCAATATTATTCAGCTCCTTTACTTTCAGTGCAGCAAACTGACTCCAGAAGTTCTGTGAGGATCTCTGAATGATCCAATGTTGTCCCAAATGACTGATGATGATAAATAGAATCCACCTGTGTGTAATCAAGTCTCCGTATAAATGCACCTGCTCTGTGATAGTCTCAGGGTTCTGTTCAAAGCACAGAGAGCATCATGAAGACCAAGGAACACACCAGGCAGGTCCGAGATACTGTTGTGGAGAAGTTTAAAGCTGGATTTGGATACAAAAAGATTTCCCAAGCTTTAAACATCCCAAGGAGCACTGTGCAAGCAATCATATTGAAATGGAAGGAGTATCAGACCACTGCAAATCTACCAAGACCCGACCGTCCCTCTAAACTTTCATCTGGAACAAGGAGAAGACTGATCAGAGATGCAGCCAAGAGGCCCATGATCATTCTGGATGAACTGCAGAGATCTACAGCTGAGGTGGGAGAGTCTGTCCATAGGACAACAATCAGTCGTACACTGTACAAATCTGGCCTTTATGGAAGAGTGGCAAGAAGAAAGCCATTTCTCAAAGATATCCATAAAAAGTCTCATTTAAAGTTTGCCACAAGCCACCTGGGAGACACACCAAACATGTGGAAGAAGGTGCTCTGGTCAGATGAAACCAAAATCCAACTGTTTGGTCACAATGCAAAACGATATGTTTGGAGTAAAAGCAACACAGCTCATCACCCTGAACACACCATCCCCACTGTCAAACATGGTGGTGGCAGCATCATGGTTTGGGCCTGCTTTTCATCAGCAGGGACAGGGAAGATGGTCAAAATTGATGGGAAGATGGATGGGGCCAAATACAGGACCATTCTGGAAGAAAACCTGTTGGAGTCTGCAAGAGACTTGAGACTGGGACGGAGATTTATCTTCCAACAAGACAATGATCCAAAACATAAAACCAAATCTACGCTACAAAGTATTAACGCAAGGGGGCTGAATAATATTGCACGCCCCACTTTTCAGTTTTTTATTTGTTAAAAAAGTTTGACACATCCAATAAATTTCATTCCACTTCACGATTGTGTCCCAATTATTGTTGATTCTTCACAAAAAATTTGAATTTTATATCTTTATGTTTGAAGACTGAAATGTGGCAAGAAGTTGAAAGGTTCAAGGAGGCCGAATACTTTCGCAAGTTACTTATTTAATGTCAACCTCTGTTCAACACCATACTGATTACTTAACAGAACAATTATTCATTGGCAACTTTGACCCATTCTTAAGAAGAAAAAACAATAATAAATGTATTAAAGAACTAATAATAAGAAACCATATAAGTAAACCAGCTTCTATATTTTTCTGGGATAATATTTTTAGTTATATTTGTTGGAAAAATGTTTGGTTATTACTGAAAAAATACTTCATAACTAATAAGATTCTGCATAGATGTTATCCTGTTAATAGTAAAGTATTTAGATATCGTCCAAATGTAGCATTGTGTTCATTCTAGCAAAACTCTGAGGAAACCTTCACTCATTTTTCTGGGACTGCTCTTATACCCAAATGTTTTGGAAAGATATATTTTTGTTTGTTAAAAGAAAATTGGAATTGGACATACCGTTTAACTCTAAAACTATATTGTGTGTTTTTTTCTGTTTGAACATCCCAAATAAGAAGGTCTTTGTCATAAACTTAATAATAACAGCAAAATTTCACATCCACAGCTGTAAATTTTCCAAGCTAAAACCCAGATTTATACTTTCTTTGCCTATGTATCTTCCTATTTGTGTTCTTTAAAGTACTGTCCAGTAGTAACTCACCAGACATTTGTTCCACAAGAACAGGGTTTAATTTGCACCCAATAATAGTCTTTACAGTAGTTACATTCTAGCTGTGCAGTAACTCTTCTTCTAACACAACTTTACAGTATAGCATATCTAAGCTGTACCCACAGAGCCCTCTGGTGGACAACCTGTATATATGACCAAACTCACATTACTACAGTACCAATGCAAAAGCCTTAAAGACCATATCACTATGTACTTAATTTATAATGTAATCAGCCAAACTTAGTTTAATTTCTCATTTTTGGGGGTTGTAATCTTTGTTCTCTTAAGCCACGACATACATTTATATGTTAATCTATGTATTTTGTTGTATATACTTTATAATAAAAAAAATAAAATGCGCTCCCGTTATCACTTCCGGGTCAGCCTCGGACTTGGTACATTCCCTTTCCGTTAGATTTTGTCATTTGTTAGAAAAAAACAAGTGTTTCGGATGTTGTTCAAGTGTTGATATGTTGTGCTGAAGTGTTAATTTGTTGTCTAAAACGTAGCTTTCTGATATGTAAATTTCTTTTTCTCAAATTTAAATTTGTTTCGGGACTTGTAAAACACTTTGACATCTTGTTAAATTGTTTTCTAAAATGTGAATTTCTCTCAACTTTTGTTAGTGTTTCAGATTTTGCATTGTTGGTTTATCCATCCATCCTCCTCAGTTTGTGGTTTATGTAGTTTCCATACTTAAAGCCTGACCTGTGCAGAAATATCTGCTGTGAATTTTTTCATCCTTTAAAAATGGACCAAAAATAAACTCAGAACTCTGAAACGTTGAATTTAGAAAAACTTCTGATTTTTTCCATGAAAATGTGTAGAACTGTGTGACATAGACCCAGGAGTGAAAGTTTCTAGATGATGTTGATCTTTGTTTGCTTGCAGCTACGCAGCTGTTCCCCACTCAGCCTGCAGGGGGCGGTGCTGCTGAGGCCTTTCAGAGCCTGCTGAGGATTCTGGGACCTGAAGCTGCCATAGAGTCCATCATCAGAACCGTGAGCCTTTCAGAGGACGCCGAACTCAGCGGTTAGAAGGTCCAGAAGTCCCAGTCCGAACTCTGGGCCTCAGCAGATCCTGAATCAGAACTTTATTTTTCCCTCCATGATGAGACAAACACAGGAAGCAGACACACCAGGGTTCGGTTCGGTACAAATGTTTATTCTGATACAAAGAGCGTGACTGTGACGGCAGTAACAGCAGAACTCGTTGGTCCAAATCTACAAAAATAAATAATTTCAGTAGAAAACACCAGACAGCTGTTTGGCCTTTATGTCCCCACGTAGTTTCTGCTGTTTTTATTCCACTCAAAGGTTTCAGGAGTCTGCAGGAATCACAGCGCTGACCCATGATCCTCAGCCAATCATGTTGCTCAGGCAGCAGGCGGCTGACCAATCAGGTTCCAGCTCAGAGCAGAGACTGACCAATGAGGTTCTTTATTATCTGCAGGTCTCTAAAGTATTCACACCCTGTTAAAGGCTTTAATGATGTAAGAAATGAGACCATGATACATCATTTCAGAACATTTTCCACATTTAATGCAACATTTATCCTGTTTAACTTACAACAAACTAATCAACAAGTTGCTCTAACCTGGATTAAAAAGTTTGCACACCCTTAATCTAAAGCTCTGTAGTAGTTTATGGTTCAGGTTCAGTCTTCGTTGGTTGCAGTCTGGCAGCCTGCTTTCTAAAAGTTATCCAACTCTTGTCAGATTGTAAACACATCTCCTCTTCGGTGCCCTCCTCAGCTCATTGCTCAGATTTTCCATCAGATTTAGTCCTGGACTTTAACTAGGCCATTCTAAAACTTTATTTTTCCTCCTATGAAGTAATTTCTTAGTTGTTTTGGATCTATGTTTGGTCTCACTGTGATGATAGATTATTAAACCCTTCATCTTCAGCTTTCTAGCTGATCACTGGAGGGTTTGGATCTGAACCCGACCCACTCAACATCCACCCTGTTAAGTTTAAAAGAAAGTAAGCGCAGATCATGATACTGCCATCACCATGCTTCACTGTAAGGATGGTGTTATTTTGTTAATATTTAGTGTAATTTGTGTTAAATTTAACGTTTTGAATTCTGACCAGAATTTCAGGCTCGGTTTCATCAGACCATATAACATTCTTCCACAAGGTTCTAGCCTGTCTGGACATTTTCTCTGGAATGTTCTTCAATCTTTCTCCTTAGTCCAGACATGTGGAGACAGTTGTCACATGTAGAACAGAACCGGTACTGGTTGGGAAACTCCTGCGGCTCCTTCAGTGTTTTAGTCGACCTCTTGGCGTCTCTCTGACCACTTCCTGTCGTCTTTTCAACAAATGTGGACAAATGTCCAGTTTTCCTAAAGTCACTGATGTCCCATATTGTCTCCAATGACTCCTGTCCTCATGTTGCCATGGTGACCATGTTATCTTATGGATTGTTTTGTCATCTTCTCCTGACTGATACCTTTAAACACTGAAATCATCTGATCCTCTGTGACTTCAGCTACAAGATAAAAATGAGCAAATGTTAGGAAAATCCAACCAGAACATCAGAACTTTTATTTCAGGTTCATCAGATTTAGTTTAACTGATTGCAGGTGTGAACTGAAAAAGACTGAACACTGAATCTGGACCAGAAGTTGCTTCAAAATGTTAGTTTGAGGGTGTGCAAACTTATGCAACCAGGTTATTGCAGATTTTCATTACTTACATTTTCCACCAACAGACTAGTTTGGGTTTCAGTTGAATTGTGCAGGAAAATGTCACATTAAAGGCGCATAAAGTCCTAAAATGATTCATTATGGAGTCGATTTTTACATCACTAAAAGCTGTGGAGCATCTTAGCTTACAGCAAACAGTTCATGTTAAAAGAAAATCCTTCATCATCAAATAAATCTTCAGCTTTTAACAACATTTCACTAATTAAAGATGTTTTTAACCTGAAACTGAGTTTTCCAACCATAAAACTAAAATCCTCCTAATTTAACTAGAATGTTTCCAGACTGAAGCAGCGTCGGGATCAGCTGATGTGGGAGCATCAAGTTTAAATGAGGAAGTTGTTAATATTTCTAATGGATCAGTTCTGGATGGGTTCTGCTGCCGCTGTACTGCAGGTGGCGCCGTCATTCAGACCCAATAATTAGTGGTTGGTTCAGTTCGCTGCCGTCCACTCTCCATGGAGGCTGTGGGTTAGACTGCTGCTGATTGGCTGATGGAGAGTGGACGCTGACAGCAGGAACTGAGGTCAAGTGTTACCAGTTTATTTGAAGCCTCAATCAGCAGGTCCACCAGGACCAGTACAAACCTGCTAAACGGGCCATGGAGCTCGTTGGGCTCGTCGGGAGTTCCAGGTATCCCCAGTTCTGGGCTGCAGGGGCAACGCAGCCTGTAACAGAATTAGTTTCCTCAACAAACACACCGTCACCGTCCTCCAGGACCGTCACCGTCCTCCAGGACCGTCATCGTCCTCCAGGACCGTCACCGTCCTCCAGGACCGTCATCGTCCTCCAGGACCGTCATCGTCCTCCAGGACCGTCACCGTCCTCCAGGACCGTCACCGTCCTCCAGGACCGTCATCGTCCTCCAGGACCGTCACCGTCCTCCAGGACCGTCATCGTCCTCCAGGACCGTCATCGTCCTCCAGGACCGTCACCGTCCTCCAGGACCGTCACCGTCCTCCAGGACCGTCATCGTCCTCCAGGACCGTCATCGTCCTCCACGCCCGTCACCGTCCTCCAGGACCGTCACCGTCCAACAGGACCGTGACCGTCCTCCAGGACCGTCACCGTCCAACAGGACCGTCACCGTCCAACAGACCCGTCAGTACATTCAGGCACCAGGACAAACAAAAAGGAAGCAGCCATGTTTGGCACAAAACCAGCGGAGCAGCAGCATGTGGGTCAGAGCTCGGATCGGATCTCAGGACTTTGTTAAAGTCCGGTCCAGAAGCTTTACTGCAGAGTTCAGTTCAGCCAAACGCTCCAAAATTGATCTGAAAGAGTCCAATTGGACTCTGAAGCAGCTTTCAGTCCAAAATTCTGACTTCAGAACATCCAAACAACATTCATAGAACTGAAGCTAAGTGGGAACAAACGGTACTGGATCAGAACTTCCAACCAGTCCTCATTTCTGCAGGTTTTCCTTGCAAACAGCCAAACTTCTTGTTCTCTTCAAGTGTTTGGATCAACAGTTCTCCAGAACTACTGAAGGTCCTTCAGGTTCTGTTTATCTGCCGGAGAAGGTTCTTTTAGTCCTGAAAGTTCTTCTGTTGTCAGCTACTGGACTGAAAAGGAGTGAATATCAGCCAAAGTCCAAAGAAAACCTCTGACAGTCCTACAGGAAGCCCTGAGAACTGTTGGACCAGAACACACAGACAGGATCAACTGGGTCAGAAGAAGGGAAATCTGAAGACATGAGGGCTGGATCAGGACTTCTGACCACTGCTGTTTGTTTACCACCCTGCACAGATTAGTAAACAAGTAAACAGACTGAAATCTGCTCTGACATCAGTGAAAGTTACAGTACCGAGCCCAGAACAAAACCCGGTTTCCTCAAACACTCAGAGGTCTCAGCTCAACCTGATGCTGGAGTTTTTTAATAATGTTAAAACTACATGAAAGGCTGTCCTCCTCCTGCCTGACAACAAATAAACTCATTTAATCAGTGGGAACATCGGAGGTTGTCTCCAGGTTTTCAGACTGTTGAGACCAGAACCGTCTGACCCAGGAGGTTTTCGTGGTTCTGATTCTGGTGAACTGACCCTTTAACAGCACATTTGACCTTTAAAGCGATGCAGCAGACGGCCTGTTGACTGTGTTTGTATCACAGCTGTTAGTGTTGATGATGATGATCAGCTGAGGACCTCTGACATCATAGCATCAGAGCTTGTTGCTATGACAACAGCTTCCATCCAAGGAGAGGTCAGAGAGGATGTTGGTGACAGAATGAAGCTGTGAGATTGTGGTTAACTGAAGCAGAACGGATGCTGGATTCTCCTCCTGATCGGACCTCTCTCAGACAGACAGAACCAGCCGTTCACACGGGCTGGAAGAGCAGCGTTCGGTCCTCCCTCTCTGCAGCCGTGATGATGTTGGGGAGCAGCGGCAAGGAGCCCTTGGGCAAGGCACCGCCCGTCCTCAGGTAACACGAGACGATCTTCTGGTCCAAACGCTGCTGGCGGGGGATGCTGTCCAACGGCTTTGGATCCAAATCCAGGATGGAGACGGAGGAGGAGAAGGCCTGAGGTCTGAAGTCCCTGAGATGCTTCTGAGAGGAGAGGCTGGAGGAGGAAGAGGAGGGTTAATGACCAGGAGGAAGGTTAGCACAAAATAACCGTTTTTGATGCTGAACTAATCTGTGGCGCGTTTCTCCTGCAGCAACGAGACTTTTTAAAAAGCTGCGCTCTGATTGGTGGAATCTGCTCCTTTAATGTAAACACCTGTTTCACTGCAGCTGTTTAAAGGATCATTGACTCACCTGGATGTGATGTTCTAACCCTCAGAAACGTTCTGATAAACTGTCCAACCGTCCCTTTCATGATCTAACTTTGGGTCATGGAGGTACCGAGTCTGAGGACAGAACACCTCAGCAGTGTACGCCACATGTTATAGAAGCCCGGTTCTGATCATTTAAGCTGGTCCAACCCACACCTCACCGACTGCCCTTCTGATAAAACTACACCAACTGAAGCTCAGATCGGTGACCTTTCGACCCCTTTAGTGCGACTCCTGTGACGACTAACATACATCCTGAATCACCACGTTGCAGCATTGCTGAGGGAAAGTTCTGGATCTGTCTACGGGCCTCCTCCCAGTGGGACCTTCGTAGGAGACATCTTGACCTCTGCTCCAAGCTCTTCCAGATGATGGAGTGAGAATTATTTCCAGATGAGCTGCACCCCGACAGACTGCCGTAGGGTAAAGATCTGGTCTATGACTCCATGACGACAATTAAAGTTAAACTTCTCTAGAATCAGAACCAGTCAGAACCTCTTTCCAACATCTTGGAGTAAATGTTCCCAGAAAGGCTGAGAAGATTGATCCCTGGTACCATGTCTTGTTCCTATTTCTAATAAGCTGGAGATCCATCTGGATCTGCTCCTCCTTGAACCGCCACCTTAACGTGGTCGAGTCGTCTGAGTGCTCAAAAGATCCTAGAGGTTCTGTTGTCCAGGGCTTAAATGCCCCTGGTAGAGTCTCCCATGGCAAACGGGCTCTGGGTGACGGGTCAGACAAAGACCGGTTCAGAACCCTTCATGAGGACTACCTCAACAAGACATGTGAGGTCGTCTGGTTCAGCAGAGCCAAGGACCCACCGTGGAGCCGGGCCTGGGGTCGGGACTCATCGGCGAGCGCCCGGTGGCCCGGTTACTACTCACGGGACCCGGCCGGGCCAAGCCTGAACGAGAGATCCGATTAGATCTACTCCTGGTTCAGAACTGAAGGAAGTTCACCTGGTTAGTTTCCATGTATGGATGATCTGCAGACCTTTTGATCAGGTTCTGTCCTTCTTTGCTGCTTTTAGTTAAATATTCCAACCTTCATATTTTTCCCTGTGGGTCCAGATTCTGATCGATCATCTGATGCCAACTTCATTCAGGGAAGCCTGAGTCCAGTTCTGGATCTTTTAGATCCATCACTTCTCCAGAACACCTGAGTCAGATAAATGACTCGCTACCTGGCCTCTGCAGAACTAATGGACTGAAGGCTGAGGAGGGAAGTCAGCCATCTGATTCAGGTTCTGCTGGAGCAGGGATGCATCTAAAGGTTGCAGGATGGATGATCTTCACCCTACGTTCTCCAAGCTTCATCTGAAGAACCTTCAAATCTGAACAGAGTGGAGGCTTACTCTTCATCATCGTCCTCTTCCTCAACACTGGGAACAAGAGCAGCCATGATGGAGCAGTCCTTAGCCGTCAGGGCGATCCGGTACTGATGGACCTGCAGAGAACAGAACTGGAGTGAAACTGACTGAAAGCACCAAAGAACATTTGTGCCGGGCCTTCTGGGTCTCTGAATGAAACTCTGTGTCTCAATACTGATGATTTCTATTTGTGTTCATTCTAAATAAAATCTCAGCTTTCACTCAGACATGATGAACAGGTTCTGATCCAGAGAACAGGTTCTGACCCGGTCTTAAAACCAGATAAACCTCAGATTAAAACATCTCATTCTGTCATATTTAGTAAAAAGTTCAAAAATTAGAACCACATTTAGTTGTTGTTCTGGTTCTGGAGGAAGAGGAGAACTTTGTTGTTGTGGTTCTGGAGGAAGAGGAGAACTTTGTTGTTCTGGTTCTGGAGGAAGAGGAGAACTTTGTTGTTGTGGTTCTAGAGAAAGAGGAGAACTTTGTTGTTGTGGTTCTGGAGGAAGAGGATAACTTTGTTGTTCTGGTTCTGGAGGAAGAAGATAACTTTGTTGTTCTGGTTCTGGAGGAAGAAGATAACTTTGTTGTTGTGGTTCTGGAGGAAGAGGATAACTTTGTTGTTGTGGTTCTGGAGGAAGAGGATAACTTTGTTGTTGTGGTTCTGGAGGAAGAAGAAAACTTTGTTGTTGTGGTTCTGGAGGAAGAGGAGAACTTTGTTGTTCTGGTTCTGGAGGAAGAAGAGAACTTTGTTGTTGTGGTTCTGGAGGAAGAAGAGAACTTTGTTGTTCTGGTTCTGGAGGAAGAGGAGAACTTTGTTGTTGTGGTTCTGGAGGAAGAGGAGAACTTTGTTGAGCTCAGCTGATTATTCCTGAAGAAGGTCGTACCTTTGGCTCTAGCATTGGGGGGTTAAGTTCTCAGCCTAGTTTATTTATTAAATCGTTTATTTTTGTAAAAGGAGTCGGGCTAATTCTGTCTTCTTATTTTATTTTTATTCAAAAAATATTCAAGTTTTCTTTCTATTTACTCTGTAGTTTTTCTGTTCCACATCAGTTCAGCAATTAATAAAAAACTTACTTTTACTTCATCTTTTTTCTAACACAGAACCAAATATTTCATATTCACCTTAACATGGTGGAGGGGTTTGAGTGCTCAAATGATCCTAGAGGCTATGTTGTCTGGGGCCTAAATGCCCCTGGTAGGGTCTCCCATGGCAAACAGGTTCTAGGTGATGGGTCAGACAAAGAATGGTTCAAGAATCCCTCATGAAGAACAAAATATCGAGGCACGTGACGTCGCCCGGTACGGCGGAGCCGGGGTCCCACCCTGGAGCCAGGCCTGGGGTCGGGACTCGCCGGAGAGCGCCTGGTGGCCGGGTTGCTCCTCGCGGGACCCGGCCGGGCCAAGCCCGAACGAGAGACGCGAGGCCATCCCCCGGTGGGCCCACCACCTGCAGGGGGAACCGTGAGGGACCGGTACAAAGAGGATTGGGTGGCGGACGAAGGTGGAGACCTCAGCGGCCCGATCCCCGGATGCTTAGGCTGGCTCTATCGACTAGAAATAGTCGGGCTCGCCTCCACGCACAGCGTGGGCTCTGGAACCCATCTCCTTGAGAGGGGTTGGACTCTCTTCTACTCTGGAGTGGCCCACGGGGAGAGGCGGCAGGCTGGTGTGGCTTTGCTTGTTGCCCCCCAGCTCAGCCGTCTCGTGTTGGGGTTTACCCCAGTGGATGAGAGGGTTGTATCCCTGCGCCTTCGGGTTGGGGAGAGGTCTCTGACTATCATTTCAGCCTACGGGCCGAGTGGTAGTGCAGAGTACCCGGCCTTCTTGGCGTTCCTGTCGGGGGTGCTGGATAGTGCCCCTCCCGGGGACTCCATTATTCTGCTGGGGGACTTCAACGCCCACGTGGGGAACGACAGTGACACCTGGAGAGGCGTGATTGGGAGGAATGACCTCCCCGATCTGAATCCGAGTGGTGTTTTGTTATAGGACTTCTGTGCTAGTCACGGATTGTCCATAACGAACACCATGTTCAAACATAAGGGTGTCCATCAGTGCACTTGGCACCAGGACACCCTAGGCAGGAGGTCGATGATCGACTTTGTTGTCGTATCATCAGACCTTCGGCCGCATGTTTTGGACACTTGGGTGAAGAGAGGGGCTGAGCTGTCCACTGATCATCACCTGGTGGTGAGTTGGATCCGCTGGAGGAGGAGAAAGCCAGACAGACTTGGCAGGCCCAAGCGCATAGTGAGGGTCTGCTGGGAACGCCTGGCGGAGCCCTCGGCCAGGGATGTATTCAACTCCCACCTCCGGGAGAGCTTCGACCAGATCCCGGGGGATGTTGGAGACATAGAGTCCGAGTGGACCATGTTCTCTGCATCTATTGTCGATGCTGCTGCCCATAGCTGCGGCCGTAAGGTCTGCGGTGCCTGTCGTGGCGGCAATCCCAGAACCCGGTGGTGGACACCGGCAGTAAGGGATGCTGTTAAGCTGAAGAAGGAGTCCTATCGGCTGTGGTTGGCTTGTGGGACTCCTGAGGCGGCTGACGGGTACCGTGAGGCCAAGCGTGCTGCGGCCCGGGCTGTGGCAGAGGCAAAAACTCGGGCCTGGGAAGAGTTCGGTGAGGCCATGGAGAAGGACTACCGGTTGGCCTCGAAGCGATTCTGGCAAACCGTCCGGCGCCTCAGGAGGGGGAAGCAGTGCTTTGCCAACACTGTTTATAGTGGGGGCGGGAGACTGCATACCTCAACTGAGGACATTATCGGGCGGTGGAAGGAGTACTTCGAGGATCTCCTCAATCCTGCCATCACGCATTCCGTGGTGGAAACAGAGGCTGGGGACTCGGGGTTGGACTCTTTCATCACCCAGGCTGAAGTCACCGAGGTGGTTAAAAAGCTCCGCGGTGGCAAGGCTTTGGGGGTGGATGAGATCCGCCCTGAGTACCTCAAGTGTCTGGATGTTGTAGGGCTGTCATGGTTGACACGTCTCTTCAACATTAATAAGGGGGACCGGAGGGTGTGTTCCAACTACAGGGGGATCACACTCCTCAGCCTCCCTGGTAAGGCCTACGCCAGGGTATTGGAGAGGAGAGTCCGACCGATAGTCGAACCCCGGCTTCAAGAGGAGCAGTGTGGTTTTCGTCCCAGCCGTGGAACACTGGACCAGCTCTATACCCTCTACAGGGTGCTCGAGGGTTCATGGGAGTTTGCCCAACCGGTTCACATGTGTTTTGTGGACCTGGAGAAGGCATTCGACTGTGTCCCTCGTGATGCCCTGTGGGGGGTGCTCCAAGAGTATGGAATCGGGGGCCCTTTATTAGGGGCCATCCGATCCCTGTACGAGAGGAGCAGGAGTTTGGTCCGCATTGCCGGCACTAAGTCGGACCTGTTCCCGGTGCATGTTGGACTCCGGCAGGGCTGCCCTTTGTTGCCGGTCCTGTTCATAACTTTTATGGACAGGATTTCTAGACGCAGCCAAGGGCCGGAGGGGGTCTGGTTTGGGGACCAGTGGATTTCGTCTCTTCTTTTTGCGAATGACGTGGTCCTGCTGGCCCCCTCTAGCCAAGACCTACAGCATGCGCTGTGGCGGTTCGCAGCCGAGTGTGAAGCGGCTGGGATGAAGATCAGCTCCTCCAAGTCCGAGGCCATGGTACTCGACCGGAAAAGGGTGGCTTGTCCTCTTCAGGTTGGAGGGGAGTTCCTGCCTCAAGTGGAGGAGTTTAAGTATCTCGGGGTCTTGTTCACGAGTGAGGGAAGAATGGAGCGGGAGATCGACAGACGGATCGGTGCGGCTGCCACAGTAATGGGGGCGCTGTGCTGGTCCATTGTGGTGAAGAGAGAGCTGAGCTGAAAAGCAAAGCTCTCAATTTATCGGTTGGTCTACGTTCCTACCCTCACCTATGGCCATGAACTTTCACCTATGGCCATGAACTTTGGGTCATGACCGAAAGAACGAGATCACGGATACAAGCGGCTGAAATGAGCTTCCTCCGTAGGGTGGCCGGGCACTCCCTTAGAGATAGGGTGAGGAGCTCGGCCATCCGGGAGGAGCTCGGAGTAGAGCCGC
This sequence comes from Girardinichthys multiradiatus, assembly GCF_021462225.1. Taxonomy (NCBI): domain Eukaryota; kingdom Metazoa; phylum Chordata; class Actinopteri; order Cyprinodontiformes; family Goodeidae; genus Girardinichthys; species Girardinichthys multiradiatus. The sequence goes on along the minus strand of NC_061812.1, from coordinate 2,580,903 downwards.
TGCTCCTCCACATCGAGAGGAGCCAGTTGAGGTGGCTCGGGCATCTATACCAGATGCCTCCTGGACGCCTTCCTCGGGAGGTGCTCCAGGCACGTCCCACCGGGAGGAGGCCCAGGACACGCTGGAGGGACTATGTCTCTCGGCTGGCCTGGGAACGCCTTAGGCTCCCCCTGGAGGAGCTGGAGGAGGTGTCTGGAGAGAGGGACGTCTGGGCGTCTCTGCTGAGTCTGCTGCCCCCGCGACCCGGTCCTGGATAAGCGGAAGATGACGAACGAACGAACATATTCATATTCACAATAATTTGACTTGGTTTAAATTTTTGTTAGTAGTTTAAGTGAAGGATGAAGATTAACAGTTTATAGCTGATGAAGAAAACATTTGGCTGAAGCAGATAAAGACACATTTTCTGCTCAGTTCTTTGGACTAAAGTTGTTCTTAAACTCAAATAAATGTACTTCTTTTCTCATCTATGTTAATTTTTTAAATGTTACTCCCTCACTCTCTTTTTTACATTTCTAAAAAGAAAACTGCTATAAATTTGTTTTTCTCAGATTTTAATGGAATGGTAACCCCCTTAAAAAGACATTTATTTATTTTAATGATGCTGTGAGCTTTCCCAACATTTCATTAAAAGATGTTCCTCCTTTCATCAACCATTTGACTAAAGATCAGATATTTTTCACATCGTGATGCAGATCCAGCTAGAAGCTCACAGAGAGGGTTCTACTGTTTTCATTAACTCTACCTGTAGTTCAGGTGAAAGTCCCTCATCATGACCCTGAAGATGGTCATTAGTGAACCTCCACCTCATGTCTTGCTGGTGAATCAGTGATTAGCGCTAGCTTACAATTAGCCCATTCTGAGCCAGCTCTCAGGTTTAATGCTGACTTTAATCAGGGTTGATCCACTCTGCCTCCACCTGTTCCTGGGCGATCACCTCCACCAGGTTCCCTCTCTCTGGTTGGGTCCACAGCTGCTCTGAAATCAGCCGTCTCCCCTATTGTAGCCCTGCTGAGGCGCTCAGTGTGACTTTTTTAGTACGAGGCAGGCCGACGCTCCTGGACAGAACAGCCGTTCAGGTTTTCTCCAGAATGGACAAGTTGCCGGTCTCTGCCTGAGTCTGTGCTCGTGGTTGCGCAGTCGCGGTGCAACATGTGACTCGTTGTCAGGTTAGGTGGAGCAGGCAGTGATTATATGGAACACAATAGAAACAGATCTTATTGTTGTTAAATAAAAATCTGTCATTTTGGGGCTTAATGGATCTTTTACCTCCTAAATGTCTTCTTCCGTGAGATTCGGGGCAGTTCTGAAAACATCTGGAGGTTCAGCCCGAGGTCCAGGTGGCAGGTCTACCAAAGCACCTGGTACCACTGTATTTAGGAGCTAGTCTACAAGCACCGCCATTCAGTGTGTCTGCGTGAACAGGCGGCAGAGAGGAAACTAACTTAATACATTTATATTTACCTCATTTTGATTTTCGCTCTTTTTACAAGATGTTGTTGTCGACCAACAGTGAAAAATTGTTGTCTGTCCACTTTTTTGAGAATACAACCACTCTCACCAGAGACTGAATCAAAATTACAGCAAACAGTAAATGCTTGGTGGAGAAAGCGGGTTGGGTGATAGCAGGTTTTAGGGAGGAGGAGGAGGAGGAGGAAGGTAACGTTACCAGATGATGATGTTATTTTGCTGGCAAACGAAAGTAAAAGAAAATCAACAAGTTATTTATGCATTATTCATTTGTAAATCGGAATGAGGTTATTATATTGGGGGGTCATAACCCCCCTAACCCCCCCGCAAATTACGCCCTTGATCATAGTTACTGAGTTCATTCAGAGCTGAACGACTGCAGCACTGAGGACACTTTATTTTACAGCCTTTATTACAGGAAATGTTCTGATTGAGGAAGAGAAATAAAACCTGTTAGTCTGAGTTTTACAGCAGCTGAAAGATTGAATTCTGGACTGAAACACCTCAGTTACAGGTGAAGCAGCAGGTCTAACAGGTTTAAGCTCCGCCCCTCACCTGACACACCTGAACTACAGCAGGAAGCAATTTGTGATCGTTGGTCCCTGCAGAGACTCACAGACGGATCAGATCCACCTTCGGACCAAACCAGCAGCTTCCTCTGAGTGAGTCCAGCTGCAGGAGAGGAACCTGGAGACCTCCAACACTGCTGCTTCAAGCTGCTCCACACACTGAAGGTGAGTTGGACCAAGAACACTCAGAGTCACTTTGAGGGACGTTAGTGGAGGAGGGAGGGAGCCATGACTGACTGGACCTTCTGTGTTTTCAGCTTCATTCAGAGACTAAATGGCTTCCAGATTAGAGGAGGATCTCTGCTGTCCGGTCTGTCAGGACATCTTCAAAGATCCAGTTGTTCTGTCATGTAGCCACAGCTTCTGTAAGGAGTGTCTGAAGAACTGGTGGAGAGAGAAACCAGTACAAGAGTGTCCAGTTTGTAAGACAATATCGTTCACCAAAGATCCTCCCTGTAACCTGGTTCTGAAGAACCTGTGTGAGACCTTCTTACAGCAGAGAGACCAGAGAGCTTCAGAGGATCTCTGCAGTCTGCACTCTGAGAAGCTCAAACTCTTCTGTCTGGACCATCAGCAGCCAGTGTGTCTCGTCTGCAGAGATTCAGAAAAACACACCAAGCACAGATTCAGACCCATCAATGAAGCTGCTCAGCAACACAAGAAGAACCTTCAGGAAACTCTGGAACCTTTGAAGAAGAACCTGAAGCTCAGGAAGAAAGTTCAAAAGGAGTTTAATCAGACAGCAGAACACGTGAAGGTCCAGACCCGACACACAGAGAGGCTGATTAAGGAGCAGTTTAAGAAGCTTCATCAGTTTCTAGCAGAGGAAGAGGAGGCCAGGCTGGCTGCACTGAGGGAGGAAGAGGAGCAGAAGAGTGGGATGATGAAGGAGAAGATGGAGGCTCTGAGCAGAGAGATAACAGCTCTTTCAGCCACAGTCAGAGCCACAGAGGAGGAGCTGAGAGCTGAAGACGTCTCCTTCCTGCACAACTACAAGGCTGCAGTGGAAAGAGTCCAGCGCTGCCCCCTGCTGGATGGTCCACAGCTGCCCTCAGGAGCTCTGATAGACCAGGCCAAACATCTGGGCAACCTGGCCTTCAACATCTGGAGCAACATGAAGAACATGGTGTCCTACACTCCTCTCATCCTGGACCCAAACACTGCTGGTTCAGAACTCTTCTTGTCTGAAGATCTGACCAGTGTGACTGAAGGAGAGGAACAGAAGCTTCCTGATAATCCAGAAAGGTTTGATGGGTGGCGTTCTGTCCTGAGTTCTGAGGGCTTTAACTCAGGGAACCACAGCTGGGATGTAGATGTTGGAGACAGTGGAGGCTGGGTGCTTGGTGTGATAGCAGAGTCTGTCCAGAGGAAGGGAGACCTAGAGTCTGGATTGTTGGTTATACGTTTCTATAAAGGTAAATACTCAGCATGGTCTCCACCAGCTCCTCCCACAGATCTCTCAGTACAGAAGAAGCTCCAGAGGATCAGAGTGAATCTGGACTGGGACAGAGGAAAGCTGTCCTTCTCTGATCTGGACACTAACACACACATACACACCTTCACACACACCTTCACTGACAAGATGTTTCCATTCATCGCCACTGTGGGTAAAGCAACAATCTTACCGATGAAGATCTCAGTGAGCAAACAGCAGCTCTGATGTTCTCAGCATGAAGAACATAAAGTCCAAATGAAACCTTATTGATCAGATTGAAGCTCAGTGTTTTAAACAGGAAACTGGAGATGATCTGATCTGGTCTGACTGATCATCTGGTTGCTTTCAGGTCAGCTTCAGATCTGCTTAATAATCTGTCCAGATGCTACAAACTAAAGGTGACATGAAGTGGATGATGTGGAGTTTAGTTTGGTTCTGACAGCAGATCCAGGTGTGCTGATCATGAACAGGTAACAGGTGAGGTTAGTGGAGACATGAGGACCCTGGAGAGCTCTGCTGGTGGAAACCAACTGAGATCCAAACATCCAGACTGATGAACGCTGCAGAAGAAAACTCAGAGAGGTTTTCATGCTTAGTTTAGGAACATCTCAGCAGATCAGTAGATCTGTGAAACCATCTAGTTTCTCCTGTGTTTATGGATTCATGTGATCAGTGGTGGTTTGGGGATGGTCTGTAGAAGAAACTAGAAGATTGATCTGGACTGTTCAGCACCAGTAACTGTTAGTAAGTGTTTCTGTGTGACTTCATCTGTCCTTCATGGATTTAGGTTCTGTTTGTTCATCTGAGGTTAGAAGGACTTGGTTTAAAGAAGGAAGCGTTTCTCCATACGGCTGTAATTTGGCTTTAAGTGTGAAAATAAACAGTCAAATGTTTCTGTGTGTCTGTGTTACTGGGAGAACTGGGAGAACTGGGAATCATGTGACCTTGGCTGCAGCGTACTCCACAGAGCCGTCGTCCTCCATCCAACATTTCTGCACCTTCTCCAGGAAGTTCTGGTCGTACGGTCCGTCTATCTGGAGGCGAGTCCTGACAGACAGACAGAGACGTCAGAGTCCAAGTTTACCTGTCGGGACGGTTTTACCTTCTGGTTCCGGTCGGCTCGGTTCTACCTTTCCTCGGGGAAGTCCTGCAGGTGTTGCTCCACACGGCGGTACAGAGGATAAAGTCCTTCGATGTCCAACGTGTCCAACATCTGGGTCTGAAGGATCCTGGACAGAACGCTGCTGGTAGGTAAACCCTGAGATCCTGCATCACAGAGACAGACGGGTTTATTAAATCCACCCGAAAATGATTCTGGTCTCAGGTCCAGTTCTAGAAACAACAATGAGAGAATTTCATCAGGAAGATCAGGTTCTGGAAGATGCTGCAGAACAAAAACCTTTAGAGGAACAAGGCAGCAACCAAACTAAAATCTGCACAGAATGTTTCAAACAGAGAAAGACCAAGAAATGGGGAGATCCGGCCCAGATTTCAGTTCTGAAAGAAATGCTGCAACGTTTTCTAGATCTCAGATTATCTCCAGAGTGATTGTTGGTTTGGAGTCAAAGATGATTTTATCTCTGGTGATCATTTTCATCCTGTTTAAAGTCCAGAAAACCAGAACCAGGATCAATAAAACTGTAAATGATCCGGCTAAAGAAAGCAGTTCTGATGATGTCTGGTTCTGCTTCATGGGAACCAACTGACCGTGGCGGATCCGCTCGTTGTTGAACAGACTGGCCTCACAGAAGCTCCGCCCCTCTCCTGCTCTGTCAGTCACCTGACCTCCGTCTCCTCCTGCGGCGCTCAGCAGGGCGTTCACCAGGACCTTCAGACAGAAACCCAGCTTCACTGGTAGCTCTCTGACAAACATCTGCTTCAGTTTCAGCAGCTTTAGGCACTGAGAGAGTTTGGACCTGCGAGCCCGACCGGACCTTCAAGCTGCTTTACCTGGATGAAGTCATTCAGGACGGCTTTGGTGGTCATGTGACCGTTGATGCGGTTGTTTCCACGCAGGAAGTACGGTCTGAGGTGATGCAGCAGAGAGTTTGTGTCGGGCGACTCGTTGCTGCCCTCCTTACTGCTGTAAATACACTGACCGCCCTGAAACACAGAAACAGCTCTTAGTCCAGCTGCTGGAGAACCTCTCAGCCTGGCTTGGTTTCTAGTTTGGACACATTTAGTTTTAATAAAATTCAAATAAGATTCAAATACTAAAGATTTATTAAAACATGAAGCAGTTTCACCAAAAACATCAGAGCAGCAAAGTTCTGCCTCCCACCTTAAACACCTTGAGGTTGTTCTGAGGTTCTTCTATCAGGTGTCGGATGGCGAAGTGCATTCTCTGTCTGTTTCTGCACAGGGAGCAGAAGAAGAAGATATCAAACAATGCTGTGATGGTTGAGAGACAGCACGCCGCTGCAGAACATTTCTCTGTGAACGGGGCGGTTCTATAAAAACCCATGGGACAGTGAATGCAACATCAGTGAACTCACCCTGAGAACAGGTCCAGAGGACAGTACAGACTGCGTCTCTTCCACTTCCCGTTGGCCACCTGAACAGGTGAAACCTGATTAAAAAGCGGTCTGTTCCATAGAGATAAGAAGAAAAGTTCTGACCATCAACCAGTCAGTTAATGGGAACCAGAACACCAGCAGCAGGAACCAGTACCGCACTCTTATGCCCCTTTCTCATTATTACCAAATCTAGTTGGGTCGGGTGAGTTTAACATGGAGTGTTGATAACAAGGCGGCACCACGGTCCAAAATGATGTGAACAACAGCTGCTGCTCTGTTTATGGCTGCTGTCAGTCTAAGAGTGAAAGAACAGAACCAGAGAAGGTTCTGGGCAGCGAGACCTGAAGCACTGTGGATCAGTACCGGAGAGAGAGGGAAACCAGGCGGCATTAAACTACGTGTGAGGGTAAACTAACGCTACCTAATGCTAGCTGCTATAATAGAGCTCATAGACACAGCAGAAAGTTGAAATTATTAGTTACTGAAAAACGCCAGGCCTAGTGACTCCGCCCCCTAACCAATCAGTGACCCAAAGTCTTCTGATGTCACGTTTTCAGTTCGACTCAGAAAGGTCTGAGCCACCAGCAAGCAGGTCCTAACAGTAACGACTCCGTTAAACCCGAGTCGACCCGAAGTAAACCGCTCTGAGTAGGACTAGTGGAAAAGGAGAACTGGACCCTGCATTCCTGAATGTTCAAACCTAGAAACCTTCCTGAGTTTCTGGACATTTTATTGTGTTTCCTGAATCTTTTTTTTTTTATTTCTTCCTACTCTTTCATATTTAACCCTTTAATAGACCTTTGAACCTAAATAGATCAATCTGTGTTCCTCTGTGGTTTCCACTGATTACATTCAAAAGCAGATTCTGAATCCATTCTTTGTTTGTTAAAATGTCTTCAGAATAACAAGTTTTATTGTTTTGCACGAGGTGAAGATATGTTTTCATGTACAGCAAGTCTAGCACTTAGTATTTATAGAACAGGATTTGTGCCAAAAATAAAGATGATTAGAGCAATAAAAATAAAAATAAATATTTTAAAGCAATCTTTAAATATCATTTTCTGGGTGAAGACATTTGATGACAGTCATGGAGACAATATTCACATCAGCAGGAAGTCTGTTCCAACTTCCACAGTTTCTATCAAAACTTCTCAGATGCATCTGCAACAAGAACAACAGTCTGCTAAAGAGAAGAGATGGTAGTAATATTTGTATTTACAGTTTAATCCTTTTTATTAGTTTCATCTGGTTTCGTTCTGGTTTTGAGTTCTGGAGGACGGCTCTATTCAGATGGTTGTCATTTGCATCTTGACCACTAGATGTCAGTATTCCTTAAACACAGGTCAAAATAGGTTTAAAATGCAGGATTGAAGAAGTGCTAAAGCTGGAGTAAAACCTTCAGTAAGGAGGACTTAATGGTCCATCAGAGGGGAATGAAAGAGACTCTGAGGATGTTCTCCTGCTGACAGGAAGAACATGTTCGTGATGATCTGCCCAGCAGCTTTTCTCTGAAGAATTAGCAGCCATCAGCTCAGGAATAAACAGAGCAGCTTTTGTTTTTATATCAGAGTGATACAGCTTTGTATTCGGCACGTCTCAGAACAGAGGCGTTGCTTCAACAACAAGCCGAGGATCAAACATCACCTTATGTGGTCTGTGTGTGTGTGTGTGTGTGAGACCTGTCGGCTCTACCTTGTAGTGCTGGTGCATGCAGTATCGACACACTCTGGTCTTGATGTCCTTGCTGACGTGTTTGGGTGACGGCAGGAAGCCGCATTTCGGCTGCAAACAGAAAGGCAGCTGAGTGACCCATTGACCCACTCACAGTCTGGGGATCTGCTGCTGTGATCGCAGTCTGGGTGAAAGGGGGTTGGGGGTGAGGGGCTGGTACCTTGATCTCGATGCAGAGAGGCGGGGCGGGTGGTGTCGGCTGGTGCAGGGTTGGAGATGTCAGGTTGGGCAGGCAGAGAGCGCAGCCGCTGTAGATGTCCATGACTTTATCACAGCGCCAGGCTGAAACAGAAACAAAGCGTTTACTCTGTGGGGTTAGGGCTGCCTTTCTTTTGAATTAGTGGACCTTCAGATCCAGTAGATCAGCACCAGGTGTTTGTGAAAATGTTGAGGGATCTGGCTAACCAGAGGAAGACCTCAGCATGATGCAGGAGGTCCAGAGAGACACACTGAGTGTTGAATGCTTGCATGAGGTATCTTCTGTGTCTGCAGACCTTCACTCACTCTTCAGACCCACTGATTGTTGCTATGGTAACTGCCTGATAGCACCAATCATTTAGTTCTGATCCCACCACTGACTGACTGAGCTTCAGAGAACATCATGAACATGAACGGGTCTCACCGGGTCTCTGGTGCTGAATCTTGATGGATAACTGGCGAACAAACTCCAGCGGCAGTCTGACCACTTCCTGCAGACCGGACAAAAACACAACGTTCAGCTGCTTAGAACAAGTTGAACAGGAAACACCGAAAACTCACATAAACTGCGATGAGGTTCTGAAGCGTCTGATTCAGAACCAAAAGTTCAGGAATGTTGATGTAAAATGTTCCAGGTCAGAAGTGGATCTAAAATAAGGAACCGTCTGAATGTTGCCTCCAGACACTAGAGGCCTTTATTTTTTCAAGTTCATGAAGCTTTTATTTCCTTTTATTTTAAATAATCCAGGATTATTAAGCAGATACTTGAGCACATTTAGAGTTTTATTTTAATGCTGTTTTATTAGTTATTAGGATTCATTTACTTTGTATTTAATCATAAAGTTATTTAATATCAGAAATCAGATTTCTTGCTATAATCTTTAGTGATTTTCCTTGTTTATTCTTTGCTTCAGATAGAAGAAGTTTTACTGACGAGTCATGAGACTTAACTGGGTTTTTAAAACCAGAGATTCTGGTTGGGTTCTGGACATAAACCACTGAATGAGTCCAATGTTCTGCTGCATGATGAACAGGAACCACATGTTCTGAACGATTCAGGAACCAAAACAAACATGAGAATCTTCAGCCACTGAATAATTATGTGAAACTGGAACTGTTCTTGTTCACCAACCCAAACTGTGTCTTACCCCACTGTGGACGACCTTGTCCCCCAGCAGGCTGCTCATGACGTTGGAGCTGAAGTCCACGATGTTCTGGATCTGCCTGAAGGCCTGCTCCGCCGTCTGATGACAGATAAACAACACGACACATCCTGTTCTCAGAGCGTGTGTCAAAGGTCAACACTGAGGCGGAGCTACCTGTCCTCTGTGACCTCTCAGGAGTTCCACAGAGTCGCTCAGACTCCTGATCTCCGTCTGACCCGTTCATGCAAACAGGGAGCCAACAGAGCTGTCCTCCTGACACCAAACAGACCCGGCAGAACGTGACAAGGAAGTCAGAGTGGAGAATGAAGGGAAATGTAGTCAGATTAAATTAAAATCAGCCTCGAGCTTCATGCAAATGAAAGGTGGAGAAGAACCGATCCTGAACCGCAGCTGCAGAGAAACTAAATCTGAAAACAACTTAATGTTCTAACTGTTCCTTTGGATCAGAAACCAACCAGAACTTGGATAGAGATCAGACTATTAACTGAACCCAAACTGGACTTTCCTGAAGCTAAAATCCATATTTGTGTTTAACTGAACTCATCCGGTTACAGAATCTCACACCATCTGTTGTTTTCAGGTGATCCGGGTCAGCGGTTCTCCAGGCTTCCTAAAGGTCTTTCATTGTTTCTCTTTGGACTTTGGTTCTGCGCTACTGTTACTGTCAACAGTTCTTAGTTCTGGGTTTAGCTACTTAGCAAAGCTTCTTCTGAAACCGCTCCGGTACTGGACCAGAACAGAGTTAAAAAGCAGCCCAAAGTCCAAAGAAAAACTCCAAAATCTCCTGAGAGCCTGAAGAACCCTTAATCCAGACCACCTCAACAGATTACAGGAAGGTTCTGATCTCAGTTCTGTTGACCAGGACTCCAGCTGCAGTCGGATCAGATGCTGTGTCCTTTATCTTGTGATCTGACCCAGTAGAACATCACCGGCTGCTCCACTGATCATGGAGCTCTCTGTATGGAAATAATGTTCAGAGCTCAGTTTCCTCCTGTCATTCATGGACCTCAGGCTAACTCTGTAGTTCTCATGAAGGTCGGTGGGGAGCAGCAGGGATGGTTCTGCTGACTCCAGTAAAATCTCCTGGTTGGTTTAGAGAGGATTAGATGGTCCAGTTTGCAGCCTGGTAGATTAGGCAGATTATGGTCTGTTTGTGGCCTTAGAGACAGATTTCAGGTTCTGGATCACCTCAAGATGTTAACGTACAACAGAAACAGACTTAGCTTCCTGAAACAACAGAAAATAATCAGAACCCCACAGAAAGCCCGGCTCAGTTTCCCGGTCAGAAGAACGAACAGCAGATTTACCTGTGGAGGGTTCTCCGAGTCTTCTGCTGGATATTTGAGGAGACGTAAAACTCTGCAGTGCTGCAGGAACAGAAACAGAGAGACATTTATCTGCAGAACCGGCGGTTCTGATCTTCTACATCCAGTGAACCGTTTTAATTTGACTATAATCTTCAGACGACCTAACCTCAGAATGACAGCAGAAACGAAGTAAAGGTTCTGATCCGTTTAAGAAAGAAACAGTAAATCTCTGTGTGTCCAGATCCCAACATGGACCACATACTGATTGATCAGATCTGGACCCACATCTGAACTTCAGGGTCAGAACCTTCTCCATCAGACTGTTAAACAAGACCAACGGGCAGCAACACCAGACTGATTCACCGTTACTGCAGCTCCTCAGAGAAGAAGCTAGAGATCTTCCTGGTTCTGCTATGGACGTGTTTCTGCAACAACAGATGGCCCAACAGACTGGAGTTCTGATCTGTCATGGTGAAGAAGGAGCTGAACTGAGAGGAGAAGCTCTAAATCCACTGAACTCTCATCCATGGTCATGAGATATGGATCATGACAGAAAGAACGAGGTTCTGGAAATGAGCTCTTCCTTAGAGACAAGGAGAAGAACTCCATCGATCGGGGAGCTTGGAGTAGAGCTCCTGCTCCACCATGGCAGCCTGCAGCTCCCTAAGAGATGGGTTGAATGCAGACGATTATTTCTCCATTATGAGATCAATTTCAGCCTAAATTATTATTATTATCTAATTTATGACATTAATGACAAAACAAGACAGAAGTGGACAGACTGAGCTGCAGATTGTTTGGTTATTGGAGGTAACCATGGAGATGGAAAGTCCATTTGTTTATTCATGTCTTCGTCTGAATTCTTCTGGACTGATGTTCAGCTGCTGAACAGAAACCTGCAGATAAATGTTCTGGAAAAACAGCAGGAGGTTCTAACACTATCCCTACGGGTCAGGTAAGACCAGGCATATGGACAGCTGTGGAGGTCTGAAAGAGCCTGAAGAACATCTCCAGGTGATTCCTCAGGCAGGTTTAAACGTGGATGTCTGGGAAGTTAGAGGAGTGTTGTGGGAAACCCTGGAGCCAGATGTCAAAGCTAAGTGAGGGTTTAAAGCCACCAAAGGTCTACGTCAGAACACAAGTTAAGACAAGAACACAAAAGTTCAGTTAATACCAGCAACAATGAGGCTCCATTCTCCACCAGGGCGTGGGCGACACAAAAATCAACAGACCTGGAAAAATGTCCACAGAACAAACTTCTGATTTTAACTTCCTGCTGGAAACTGCAGGAACGTGAATCACCGGAGGTCTCTGAGACATCCAAGGACAGTTTCAGGTCAGTGGTTCTGATGCAACATTAAACAATCTTTATAAACTCTTTGCTCCCACATTAATCACCAACAACGGACCGGGAAGAACAATGCAGCCGGGCCAGCTGTGGTTTTGGGGAGAGGTTCTGGTTTCCATGAAGAAACCTGGTTACAGGTGGAGCTTGATTTGAAGTGAAGCTGCTGTGAAAACCAAAAACTCTTCAACATGAAGTGAAACCCATCAGTTGGGACGTAGTTTCACATCCGGTCTAACGGACCAAGTTTCACAACAATGTTCCCATCATGGAAAAACAGCGACGTTCTGCTTTATAAACTGGTTTTAAATAAAAGCTTCTTGTTTTGCCTTTAAATATATCAAATGTTGATTTCCATGGCAACTAAATAATGTCTAAAAGGTTCTGGAAGGGTGGCTGTCCCGGTTTTATACCCCGATCCCTCAGCCAGAACTACAACACATAAATATAAACCTAACTAAATGCTAATTAAGACCTAATTTGGAAATGTAAGACTTTTCTTGTGGCACTAGTGGCCTTTATTTTTGTTATTTTAGTCAGCAGGAAGAAAATGGGTGGAGAGAGGGAGAAGATGGCTACGTCAAGGACTGAAGCGAGCTCCACCACTACGCTACGCTGCGCACTGTGACCCAATTTAAGACTTTTTAAAGCCAAAAACAGAGAATATGTTCAAAACAGTCTGAGAAGCACAAAGCAATGTTCTAGATGTTTTCCAGCTTCAAGCTGACTGGTCGTCAGCAGGCTGAGAAGGTAGTTCCAGTGAATGAGGTGAGGAGCAGCAGGGAACATCTAAAACATGCAGGACAGCGTGTCCCTCAGTTAAAATATAATTTTAAACTCTGATTGCTTCCGACTTCATGCATGTGAGCATTTTTTAAAACAGTTGAACCACCTGAACCTGCAGCCTTTGTTTTGTTCTGATATTTTTGCTACGGAGCAGTTTGTCTGAAAACTACCAGGATTAAAACTGGTCATATTTCCAGGTTTTGTCACACTTCCAGATCAGAGCCGAATAATCCAGTCTCCCAATCCTAATCTCCTTCCAGCTGCATTCCTAAATCATGCTGCATTCACTGAACCACGGAGAAAATAAGGCAAACTGTTCCTAATGTTTCATTTGGCTAACAAAGGATAAAAGTCATCAGCGGGAAGATGTTTCACTTAGCTTCAAATAGGAACATGCTGCCAGTGTTCAAAGCTGTAACAGACTAGCTGATTTTCCTTGACAGAGTTGGAAATGTTGCTTTTCCATCTGGAAATAAACAAGTAACGGAAAACTAATAGCATCCCAATTTAACAACCCAACAGTTAACACTTTACTTATCAGCTGTGGGGTTAAGATAAAAGTAGGACCAGTTCAAACTGTTTAAACCACAAACACATAAATTGAAGAATGTAAATGCCAAACAATTATTAAGTTATTCGACATAATTTGTTGGAATGCATGTGTGCACATCCTAAAGCTGCAGGGTTGAATCAAAAAGGGAACAGGGGAGCAGCGCTGCTACACCCTCTAAAAGCAGCTGCTGGGAACAGAGCTGCAGAGATGGGCCTGAACTGGGGAGCTGTGGTACTAAACCTGTTTTAGATCAAATCTGCCACCAGCAGCTGTCAGTTCACAGCCCAGAATATGTCCATTTACTTTTATTGTTGGAAAAGAACTTGAACACATTTCTGACACTGAATGCATCACAAAGTCCTTCATATGAGCCAGATCCGAACCAAACCAGCTACCAATCCTGCACTAAAGTCATGATTCAGATGCTAAGAAATCTGCACAGTTCCAGCAGTCCTGATGTGACTCATGACCCAGCCTCTGACTGCTCGGACACACCAGAACCGGACCTCAGGGTTTACACAAAGCCGAGAGGAAAATAAAACACCAATCCTGTCAGTGTTAATGTCAAATAAAAGTAAAACCAGGTCCATGAGATGATTTCTATCAGCAGAAACACTGATGCTAAGTCCGTTAGCTTCCCAGCAGCAGTACGATTCTTGGTTTTGTTACCTAAATGCTTCAGACACACCTTGAATCTACTTGGAGACACATTTAAAGATATTTGTGATATAATGAAGTAAATTAAAGTGTCATTACTGCAGTATAAGAACCTGTTTATCTTCCTGACGTGACTAGCTTCTGAAAAGTAGCAGCAGACGCGGCTGAAGTTAGCTTCCGATTCGCAGGGTAGTTTTTAACGAACCTAAACTTTCTTTCATTGTTTCATCTAAAAATCTGAAATACTTAAAAAAATAAAACCTGGATCGAAATTTTCTAGACTGAAGTGAGATTCACTGAAACACAGACTGAGATCCTTTGAGTCTGGAAACAATAAAAATGTTGTTTCCACCCTTTTTTAGGAAGGTAGATGTGGTCCTACTGCAGTATTTAAACAGTTTAAACCTGGACTGGGTTATTCTGCAGCTACTGTAGATTCTTCAAAAGGCAACCAGTCATCTACTGAAAGATATACATGATTTTCATCATTTAAAAAAGAAGGATTTCAATGTTTTTGGCCTTTGGACCATGTTAATGCAGGTCTAAAAGCACAATAAGTAGTCAGATCTGATGCTGCACTAAATACAGACTTAAAACAACATTTTCTCAGCCATGGAGCATGAAGTCTACTTGTGTAATATCCAAGCGTCTACGCTGGAGTTTGTTTTTCCACCTTTCACCTGATATTCAGTCGGATTTCAGGCTTTTTTAAACATGCAACAGGAAATATTTAATGCAAATGTACAAAACAGACAGGCGACAAAATTTATGGTAGAAACTAAGAGGCCTTTCCTGTCTAAGAATGTATGTTTTAATTGTTGAGTTTAGGTCTCCAAAATGACATTTATTTAGTAAAACTGTGTTCCCTGTTAGAGTAAAACGTACACATAAGAGCTGGATGAAGACATGTCTGAAAAGTTTTCTTCACCAAGTTTATTAAAACTTCTATGACAACCTTGAGCTTTGACTGGGCTCATGTTTCATGTATAGAAAAAAACGTTTGTATTTCTAAGAGAAATTCTGAATTTGGGTTTTTATAGAAGGTGATCCATAACCTGGAAGCGCTGATGTTTTATCCATACTCTAATCTATTTTTCCAGAATTATCTGGACTTAAAAACGACTTCATGCCTCTGGAGAGGCTGAACACTAAGCAACTTTACGTTCATACGTCACAAACTGTATTTTAAAGAATATTTATTCACTGTAGAATAACCCAGACCAGATGTACTAGTCAAAGTTTTGAGGTTCTAAGAATGGATTTTATTTAAGGTCCAGAAGACTCTGAAATCATTGAAATCCAGAAATTTCACACATCAAATAAAAGTCTGATTATAAGCTCTGTTTAAAGGAATGTGTATTCAACTTAGAATGATTTATCCGACCAGGTTATGTGAGTCATATTTAGGTGTAGAGACGATCAGAGCTGCTCCAGAAAAACGTCAAAACAGCCGTTAATAGAAGCTGCGAATCAGATGCGAACTTTAGGATCGTTAGCTTAGCTTATTCACCTGAACGTGGGAGACCACCAGGCTCTTGTTTCCTTCTCCGTGGTATTTCCAGTCATTTTCATCCATCCTGCCCAGTTCCATCACACCGCGGAGAACAAACCGAACTCCTGACACACGCCACAGACGGACTCAGGACGGCGCCGCGGCCCGTAACCTGCTGGCTTTCTAGCGGTGGGCCGACAAACTGACACCCGGTGTTCTGGCGACGTCCGTCCTTCTCCGAAACCCCGCCCCCTCCAAATGACGCGCTGTTCTCGTGCTTCCCGTCGTGGTGGTTTAAAATCAACTCACTTCCTGTCGGACATCATGAAGCAGAACATGAAGGAGGCATCAGGGCGCTTTGATTGTTTTTAGATTTTGTTTTTATTTTTTGCTTTTTCTACTCCGCTCATTGTACATTCAAATTATTTTTGAATTACTTTAGAGACGTTGTCTTTAAGTGAAAGGAGGAGGTTTGACAACTAAGTTTGTTCTAAAATCAAGACATCATTTTTTTTTAAGTAGAGCAGAACTCTTAGCGGAGACAATCAATCCGAAGCCTGGAGGGAGCAGAGAAGACAGAGACTCCATAACTAACCTGCCTATGCGGGAAAAAAATCCAATTTCGTTTCAACGAATTTGAACGCACCATCATGGCAGTTGAGCCGGAAGTTGTTTTCATTGTAGTTACTGATAACTTCCGCTAAAATCAATTAGCTTTTCCTCAGAAAGATCCGCTTTTGTCATTAAGTTCCCCACGGAAAACGTTAAAATGGTATGATAGAACAACTGAAGTTAATAATGATATAAATATTAATTGTTTTTACCGCGTCTGGTGTGAATGTGTTGCTTTATGTTCGGGGGTTTAACAGGATGCTAACTGTGGCTAACATAGAGAAGCTAGCCGGGCGTTGTCTGACTTCAGAAAATGTTTAACTGCTGACTGTTTAGTGACATTGTTTTATTATTACCATCCTTACTATTATTATGTGTATTTTTGCTATAGATAGTAGCAATGTTGACAGAAAGGTGTCACTTCTAGTAGTATTGTTGTTTTCATTGCAGTTTTATTGCTGGAATCAGTTCTGTTTCTCTCTTCTCCGCACACACACTCAATCACTAATGTTCAGCACAGATCTACTCTGTATATTTATTATAATTCTACAATTACGGTAACTTTACGACATGTGGTGTTTGGTTTCTGGGTTAAATAAAACCAGCTGCTGTTTGTTTCTTTTCAGGCTGAAGTTGAAGAAACTCTGAAGAGGATCCAGAGCCAGAAAGGAGTTCAGGGAATCATCATTGTCAACTCTGAAGGTACATCTAATGATTTAAATGAAAAAAATCTACTGTATACATAGGCTGCAGGCTGGAAACACCTCAACACCCAGCAGCTTGTAGAACTGCCATTATCAGCAACAACTCTCGGTAATAATCTGGAGTTTCACCTAACCTGTCTCATATTGTTATTGTAAATGGAATAATGTTAGCGTTGATCCTTCTTCTTCTGTAAATTCTGGAATTCTCTCTGACTTGCATAAACATCTGGACTAAATCCTGACTGATGGTGATGGTCTTGTCTTCTCAGTGCTTGGAGTTGAGCCCAGTCTGTGGCTTCTGTTTCTCCAATTGCTTTTTGAGAACTGACCACAGGTTCTCAATAGGCTTCAGATCTGGAAAGTTTCCCGACCACAGATCCAAAATGTACATGTTCTGATCTTTGAGACACCGTGTTATCGCTTCAACCACGTGACACAACGCCTTTACTGTAGACTTTTGCTGTCCATCCTTAAACATCTGGCAGACGCTGTCTATCATTGATGGTTTTCATGGACAGAAGTGGATTTTTTTCTGTTTCCCTTTTTCTCCAAAAAGTTTCACCTCGCTGAACTTCCAGCTCCACCCACTGCCACCTGCTGCCAGTGTTAAATAATTATGTAGGAAACAGTCATGGTTATTGCTGGCACCTTTTGGACATCATTACGTTTCTTCTCTGCAGCTCTATGTTCTTGATGATCCAGAGAACTATTCTTAAAGGTGCATTGCTCTCGGTAGCAGTTTCCTACCCGTATGACTGTTTTGATGCAAAATGATGACAGCTGCAGCTTTTCTGTGGAGGTAACCACCGTTAACACAAGAAGAATTATTCAATATGATTTCAGCCCATCTGCTCCTCTTTTATAGCAACTAGTCTGCTGATTAAATTAGGTTGATGGAGTCATTTCAACTGGATTTTCTTACAGCTTAACATGTGTGGATGATGACTTTACTGACATGTTAGCCAATCATTTTGTGCCAGAGCAGAAATGACATCTATACAGATTTAAAGTACACCTTTTAAGTCAACCAAGCTTTTTGCAATTAATGATGCACTTACACTCACTTGCTGCCAATCCTGGGCAAGCTCTCCCCTGGTGGCATTGTGAGTCTGTAGCACCATAAAGCCTCCTTCTCTGAAGCTAAAATTCTCAGCTTGAAGTTCTTGGTGATCCAGAAAATTGCTGCTGATGATCCGTGTTTCACTGCTTTTGATCAGCAGCATCTGGGTGCTGATCAGTGAGTTTTTCTCCAACTCTTTATGCATTTTGGTTTAGTTTTTCCAGAAGTGAGTGCAGTTTAAGATGTCATGTAGTTTTCCATCAGAACTTTTTTTTACATCACTGTAGAACAGAGGAGACTTGAGTTTCGTGCTTGAACTTGAGTTACACATACAAGACCTTAGACTTGACTCGTGCTCTGAAGGCTCGAGTCTCGTTACTAGTCCTTATCCCAAGTTATGAGGAGTAAAGCAAGCTGGCATGTAAGCGACAGACTGCCGGTCTGACTGCTGATGCCCTGCATCTGTGTGTTTTACTGGGAAAGGAGGAACTTGATTTATCAGGCTGTGATGTTTGTGGACTGGCGGCTGCTTTAAAACTATCTGTTCATGTTAGATGTAGCGTCTTCATTATGACCACACAGATGTTTCTCCAACTGATCACTGCATTAGACTTTAAGTCTAATGGGCTAAATATTAAAATAGTGGAAATCATCTTAAAAGATGTTTTTTTGTTGAAAGAATCAAAGATACATTTTAAATGTTCTTTATGTTAAATTAGACCAACAGTACAGGAGTGAAATCCTACAGTAATGTGTTGTTATAGGCAGACTGATTGATATTTGATGAGAAAATTATTATTTCAGACTGAAATTATTTGTGAACATCTCTGATATGAAATCATTTACATATAAATATAATGTAGATCTTGTATCAGCTGGTTAAAAGGATTATTAAATTTGACTTCAGCCAATCTTCGACTTATTAAAGCAGTTCTTGAAGGACAGCTGTCTGATCTGCAAACTTTCTCACATTCCCTCCAGGAATTCCCGTCAAATCGACTCTGGACAACCAGAGCACAGTCCAGTACTCCGCACTGATCCACCAGCTGGTGATGAAGGCCAGGAGCACCCTGAGAGACATCGACCCGCAGAACGACCTTACCTTCCTGCGGCTCCGCTCCAAGAAGAACGAGATCATGATCGCTCCAGGTGAATGAGACATCCCTCTGTTCCCTTTAATCAGCCGTGGAGTCTGAACCACAACATGTTCTGCTTGAGTTGGAGTTTGGTCCAAATGAGCCTTTTCCACAGATGTGCTTCAACCTTTGGGGAAGATCATAGTTTAACCTCTTAATCTGTTCTGTTGGAACCAGAGATGATTCCCAGGACCACCTTGGAGTCATGCCAGCAGCAGGATATTTGTTGTCCTGGTTTTAATCTCCGGGTTCTGCCTTTTTTTTTCTCCACAGATAAGGACTATTTCCTGATCGTCATCCAGAACCCTTCGGCCTGAAACAGCTGCTGATCGACTCTTCACTCTTCATGTGCTGTTTAAATTTTAAAGTCCAAACTGTTTTCTGTTTGCTTTGCTAAAAGAAAAGATTCTTTATTAGTTATGTAAAGACAGGAACTGTTGGTGGATGAAACAGAATCTGTCTGAGGTCCGTCAGCTCTGAGATGATCCAGATTGTCCTGCAGACAGATCTTATCTTCCTTGTTTGAACATTCCAGATCGCTCTAGTCTCTCAGCTTTCCTGATTCTCTTCTGTCTTTGTGTTTATTTCATTGATGTTGCAAAGAAAGAAAGAAGACATACACGCCTCTTTAGACGTGTCACACAAATGTGGACCAGAACATACGTGTCTGCAGAGCATAAACAACTCCAGAGGTTCAGTTTGATGCAAACTTTGGATTATTTATTGTTTTGTCAGAAGAACAAGTTGAAGTAATAAACATGTGTGCAGTGAGCTACACTACATTAACTTCATTGTGAAAGAATAAAAAAATAGAAATGCTTAATTTCGTTCATTTATTTATTCAAATTCTGTCATTTCTAAAACTCCACAGAATGATGCTGCCATGGCTGCTTTAGGTCTGCTGAAGTCCGGTCCAGTTGATGCCATGACATGATTTGATTAAAGATCAGGGTCCGTGTTCACAAAGATCCTGAGAGCGTCTCAGAGAGCTCCTAACTTAGCCTGAAAGCTCCTCCTAGCTGCAGAGTGATTCAGTTCTCTGCGGAGAGCAACTCAGGGCGAGGAGACGACAGAACTTCCTAACTTGGTGAGGAGGTGTGGTTGACCCGGTTGCCAGGTGTGACGCTGTCTTCTAAGAGCTGTGATTGGTTGTTACAAAAAAAACAAAAACAAATCCGCTGCCAGTAATCAATGGAGAGAAATCAACCGATGATAGAATTCAGTCTGGATTCAGAAATGTTTAAATCATGATGACCCGTTTTTTTCCCAGATTTTAGTACTTGTTTTGTTCTAGTTTTTAGAATCAGAATCAGCTTTATTGCCAAGTTCTTACATACAAACAAGGAATTTGACTCCGGTACACTTTGCTCTCTGGTTCTGTTTTTGTATTACAGAATATACAAATTTACAATTTACACATATATAATAAAAAGGTACATTTGCAACATCTGTATGCTGTTGTTCTGTTCTCTATTAAATGTTCAACAGAGAAACAGCCTGGAGGAAGAAACTGTCTCTGTGGCGGCTGGTTTTAGTGAACAGTGCTCTGTAGCGCCACCTGAAGGTAAAACTCTGAACAGTTTATGTGCAGGGTGTGTGGGGTCTGCAGAGATTTTAGCAGCTCCTTTCTTGACCCTTGACCTGTATAAGTCCTGGATGGAGGGAAGGTCAGCCCTGATTATTCTCTCTGCAGTCCTGATTATTCGTTGCAGTCTGGACCTGTCCTGTTTTGTGGATGATCCAAACCACACTGAGATGGATGAAGACAGGACAGATTTATCCTTGTCACATTACAGTTTGTCCAGATTTTAACCTAATTTTATCCCCATTTTTGTCCCAATTGTGTTGTTTGCTCTCCTAGAATCACTGCAGCAACATATAACAATAAAATACAGGAGAACCCAGTATTTGTGAATTCATTAATAATTTTATACAAAATATAGCCTGAATTTATTCTGATTTTATCCTAGTTTTAACGTAGTTTCCTTCTGGTAGTTAAAGGAATGACCTTAGAGAAGCAAATATTGCTGCCCATCAGTCTGGGAAGGGTTCAAAGATCATCTCCAAACTACAATCCCAGTTCCAATGAACTTGGGACATTGTTTAAAATTTAAACAAAAACAGAATACAATGATCCGCTAATCCTGTTCAGCCTATATGCAACTGAATCCACTACAAAGAGAAGATATTTAATGTTCAAACTGATAAACTTTGTTTTTTGCAAATATTCACTCATTTTGAATTTCATGCTTGCATCACATTCCAACAAAGCTGGACAGGGTCATGTTCACCACTGTTTCATCACCTTTCCTTCTAACAAGAAGTGTTTGGGAACTGAGGACTAGTTGAAGTTTGTAGGAATTATTTCCCATTCCTGCTTGATGAACAAATTCAGTTGTTCAGCAGTCCAGGGTCTCCGTTGTCATATTTTCCTTTCATAATGTTCCACACATTTTCCATGGGAGACAGGTCTGGACTGCAGGCAGGCCAGTCCAGAACCAGAACTCTTACCACGACGCCACGCTGTTGGAACACATGCAGAATGTGGCTTGTCATGATCCTGCTGAAATCAGCAGGGATGTCCCCGAAGAAGACGTTGCTTGGATGGCAGCAGATGTTGCTGGATGTTGGAATCCACCAGGACCTTGTCTCTGATCCGGCTTATGTTGGGTGTCTGGTTTGAGAATCTCAGGGTTGTTCCAGGCTGCAAATAAAGAGTCTAAAGATCTCATTTAAAACGGGTTTTTTAAGTTGTCTGTTAAATATAGAAAGAACTCTGGTTCAACTAACCCCGAATGATGCATACAGGTCCTTCTCAAAATATTAGCATATTGTGATAAAGTTCATTATTTTCCATAATGTCATGATGAAAATTTAACATTCATATATTTTAGATTCATTGCACACTAACTGAAATATTTCAGGTCTTTTATTGTCTTAATACGGATGATTTTGGCATACAGCTCATGAAAACCCAAAATTCCTATCTCACAAAATTAGCATATCATTAAAAGGGTCTCTAAACGAGCTATGAACCTAATCATCTGAATCAACGAGTTAACTCTAAACACCTGCAAAAGATTCCTGAGGCCTTTAAAACTCCCAGCCTGGTTCATCACTCAAAACCCCAATCATGGGTAAGACTGCCGACCTGACTGCTGTCCAGAAGGCCACTATTGACACCCTCAAGCAAGAGGGTAAGACACAGAAAGACATTTCTGAACGAATAGGCTGTTCCCAGAGTGCTGTATCAAGGCACCTCAGTGGGAAGTCTGTGGGAAGGAAAAAGTGTGGCAGAAAACGCTGCACAACGAGAAGAGGTGACCGGACCCTGAGGAAGATTGTGGAGAAGGGCCGATTCCAGACCTTGGGGGACCTGTGGAAGCAGTGGACTGAGTCTGGAGTAGAAACATCCAGAGCCACCGTGTACAGGCGTGTGCAGGAAATGGGCTACAGGTGCCGCATTCCCCAGGTCAAGCCACTTTTGAACCAGAAACAGCGGCAGAAGCGCCTGACCTGGGCTACAGAGAAGCAGCACTGGACTGTTGCTCAGTGGTCCAAAGTACTTTTTTCGGATGAAAGCAAATTCTGCATGTCATTCGGAAATCAAGGTGCCAGAGTCTGGAGGAAGACTGGGGAGAAGGAAATGCCAAAATGCCAGAAGTCCAGTGTCAAGTACCCACAGTCAGTGATGGTCTGGGGTGCCGTGTCAGCTGCTGGTGTTTGTCCACTGTGTTTTATCAAGGGCAGGGTCAATGCAGCTAGCTATCAGGAGATTTTGGAGCACTTCATGCTTCCATCTGCTGAAAAGCTTTATGGAGATGAAGATTTCATTTTTCAGCACGACCTGGCACCTGCTCACAGTGCCAAAACCACTGGTAAATGGTTTACTGACCATGGTATCACTGTGCTCAATTGGCCTGCCAACTCTCCTGACCTGAACCCCATAGAGAATCTGTGGGATATTGTGAAGAGAACGTTGAGAGACTCAAGACCCAACACTCTGGATGAGCTAAAGGCCGCTATCGAAGCATCCTGGGCCTCCATAAGACCTCAGCAGTGCCACAGGCTGATTGCCTCCATGCCACGCCGCATTGAAGCAGTCATTTCTGCCAAAGGATTCCCGACCAAGTATTGAGTGCATAACTGTACATGATTATTTGAAGGTTGACGTTGTTTGTATTAAAAACACTTTTCTTTTATTGGTCGGATGAAATATGCTAATTTTGTGAGATAGGAATTTTGGGTTTTCATGAGCTGTATGCCAAAATCATCCGTATTAAGACAATAAAAGACCTGAAATATTTCAGTTAGTGTGCAATGAATCTAAAATATATGAATGTTAAATTTTTATCATGACATTATGGAAAATAATTAACTTTATCACAATATGCTAATATTTTGAGAAGGACCTGTAGGTTGGAGTTAAGTAGCTCAGCTGCTGCAAACTGGGGAAAATGTCTAAAGACAAGTTTGAGAAGACTTTGAGAAGGTCTGGAGAACTGTAGACAGAGACTGAAGTCTGATTGTTTGGGTAAAAAATAATAAAATTATCAAGGATGAATTTTTTTTTTTGTAGTAATTCAAACATCCTTCCTGGCTTTTAAATGTTTGTTTTCATTTAACAGGGGATTTCCTGTAATATTAGAAATTATTTAACTTTTATCGTGATGTTTATCAATGAGTATTGTGACATTGTCACAAAGAGAACCTGAGAATTCCCACATCTCCTCCAGGACTGTGAACGCACCATAGTTGACCGGTAACGGCTCCGTTTGCTGCCAGAAGATCCGTTTCTGTCACCGATTTCTCCTCATAAATGTTAAAATGGTAGGCCAGAGTGGCTGAATGTGTTATTTGTAGTAAAATTCCGTGTTTTTATGGATGTGTTGCTTTATATTCGGGGGTTCAACAGGATGCTAACTGTGACTAGCTGAGAGAAGCTAGCAGGAGAGCAGAAACTGGACATTTTCAGATGTTAACAGTTTAGTGAACTGCTTTGGGTTGGGTCCAAATAAAACCAGCTGCTGTTCGTTGTTTTTAAGGCTGACGTTGAAGAAATACTGAAGAGGATCCAGAGTCATAGAGGAGTTGAAGGAGCCATCATCGCCACCTCTGAAGGTCATTTAAGGATGTTTATTAATAATTTGCTCTGAGTTTATTCTGTAGGTCTTCTGAATCCATGATGCTGAAGTTGGCTTCCGATTTGAAGCTTCCTGGGTCATTGAAGGGTCATTCTGCTGCATTCAGCGACCGAACTTCCTGTAATTAACTCTACTCTGAAGCCTAAAAGTCTTTACGGTCATATTTGAACCTGATTAGTTTATGTTAATAACAGTTAATAGAAAACAGTTTGTGAAACTCAATAAAAGGTCATTTTATGTTTTTTCTGTTAGCATGAAACCATCTTAGAAAGGCTCCATCTTGAAAACTACAATATCTAGACAGCAGGAGAGCAAAATCAAGGTTTGAAGTGGTGGGAAATGGCAGCGGCTTCACAATAAAACACATTTATCATCATAGCAGTATTAGTGCCCAGCAGTGGCAGGATGTCAGAGAAGACCCTAATGGTCCCAGAAACATAAATAATAAAAGAAATTATTTAATGAGAGCTGTTGTTTACCACAAATGATCAGAATAAAACTTCTCTAGAACAAAATAAATGAGTTTGCTTCTGAGGTTTCTGTCTGAGATCCGCACCATGCAGTGATTTGATTTCAGAAAATGAAAATAAGCCAATCAGTTCTTGTTTTTGGTCGCTAGGCAGAGTTTATTTGTTCCTCATCTGAAACCATCAGGCTGAAACTGATGGTTTGATTGGCTGCCAGCGGGTGTTTCCTCACCAGTCAGAGGTATTCAGCTGGCTTCACGGTTACCGTGGGAGACGGAGATGCACTGAAAATACCATCAGGAGGATACAAACGCACTAATTATTATTTTTCACCTTTTCAAGACGATTAAACCATGAAAAGCTGCGTTGTTACAAAGGTTTGTGTATTATATGCGGTTTCTCAGACTCAAGACTTGGCGTCAGTTTGTTTCAGGAGGTTTTGCTGCTGGAAGAAAGATTTGGGTTTATTGGGTTTCAGGTATCAGCCGGGCAGAGAAGGCCCAACTATGAGAGGCACGGCTTGCCACTGGCGATCCATAATCAATGTGTCAGATTACTGCTTGGCCAGCAATAAATATTAGCTAAGTATATAAATGTATGTTGGTAATATATATTGTGTTACTTTTTGTTTGAAGCAACAGAAAATTCTTTAAAAGGGCATTAAGAAGTTCTGATAAACAGTTACATGTTACTCGCTATGTGGACTTGGGTTTAGTTTCCACTAAACCCAAAGCAGAAAGATATGAACACTGGGCGCCTGAGTTTCTGTTAACTGATTGCAGGTAATATCAGCAACTTTATTGCACCTGGATGTTTTCCTGAACTCATGCAGGCCCGCTAAAAATGAGGGTGGATTCACCACAGAATCAGATCTCAGTCTAACATCAGATGGTTAAAGTCAGCTGTAATCTGATTACATCTGCTAACGTTATCTTCAGGAATCATCATGAGGTCGACTCTGGAAGAACAGATCACTGTGCAGTACGTGGCCCTGATCCAGCCACTGCTGATGAAGACCAAGAAGACCCTGCAGGACATGGACTCAGAGGATGAGCTCACCCACCTGCGCCTCCGCACTGAGAAGAACGAGCTAATCATTGCTGCAGGTACGAGATGTTCTGAAGGCTTCAGTTCTCTTCACCTAAAACGTAGCTGTGGAGTCTGAACCACAACATGTTCTGTTTGTGTTGGAGTTGGTCCTCTCTGGAGGTGCTTTGATCTGGGGTCATCATAGCAGGGTGATCTGAAAAGTAACATGAAAACTAGCTCCTTCTGTATTTCCTCATCAGCCACCAAGCAGAAGATTATCTGGACCTTGTCTTTGGACCACAATGTTGATTTCAGAGCTGCCATTTTCCTTAAAGCTCAGAATCCGCTCAGTCGCTGTTATGAGTTTTAAAAATGGCGGCTTTGATTCCTGTAACCAAGGCGCTCTCATGAGTGATGCAACCCCTTAGCCAATCAGTGACCAGCAGTCTTCTGATGTTGCATTTTCAGCTCCACCCGGCTCGGTTGGAACCCAACTTGGTAGACACACAGGGGTTGGTACCAGTACGTAACAGAAAACCCTAAAAACCCAGTTGAGTCTAGCTGGGTATGTAAAAAGGGGCCGTAGGAGGATTCATGGTTTAACGTGTATCAGGTGCTGTGTTGGATCCAGAGGTGATTCCCAGCCACACCCCAGAATACGGCCCTGTTTACACGACAACATTCTGTGGTGGAAACGTTTCTCTGTGTTTTCTCCTGATCGTCTACACGACAACAGCTCGACTTTTCTCTGAAAACGGCAGAATGGGAGAACGGCTTCCAGAGTGTACTGATTGGAAAACGTCCCGGTTTCCGTTGTCGTGTAGACAGGAGAAACAGAACCTTCCTGGCTCACACGCATTATGACTGCAATCAGTAGGAATGAACGTGCACGCGGCTGCCGACCAGTTTAAAACCCGCAGAAGAAGAGATCAACGATAACAATGGCAGATTGCAAAGTATTTACTGCTGCTGAATCTTTTTAACAACGGTTCTCCAACAAAGCGCTCCTTTCTTTCCACGTTCAGTGCGCATGTTATTGAGTTTTATAGAACGTACCGCCTCCTAGTGGCAGGGTGGGGGGATTACACCGATTTCAATCCCTTTTTCATTGGTTTGTTGTTGTGTAAAAGGGCCTGAGATCCAGATCCTTGTTTGCATTTAATCTCTGGGTTCTGATTTTTTCTCCACAGATAAGGATTATTTCATGGTCGGTATCCACAAGCCTTCACCCTGAAACAGCTGCTGAGGCCTCTTCGCTCTGCAGCTTCTTGTGTTTCCAAACAGATTGCTGCTACGTTGTTTAATGACTGTTTATTTTACTTGTTAGAGGTTTGTTCTGAGTTGTAGTTTGATGCATCTTTAGATTCATTATTGTATTAAAGTATTAAACATGTGAGCAGCAAGCTACATTTTCAATTCTCTCCTGATTATTTTTTACAGATTAAGGGATAAAAAATTAAAATGACAGATTATTAAAACTGTTAAATTAAAGTTTCTGTCGACTCTTTATGGACACGAACGTCATTAACTGTGGGCTTTTTACTGTGATGGTTTCTAAAAACACCAACTGGCTGCACAAGTTAGAATTTAATGTGGATTTCTGCTGATCCACACAGGGTCAAAATCACATAAACCTTCTCTAATATTTGGTTAAATGTTGCTCAGCAAGGTGCACCTGGAGCACAGGCTTTTAAAGCCATCAACAATCGTGTCACATCGTTCTGGCCGATGGTGGACCGCTGTTCTTGGTAGAATATGCAGTTCATATAAACTGGTTGTTTTTTTGGTAAAGACCCAGTTTTAAAACTAGTCCGCAAATTTTTAACAGATTTGAGGTTGGACTTTCGGCAGGACATGCCAGAAGCTTAACGTAGCCTGCTCTCTCCATTCCAAAACCACTTTCTGCTGCATGTTGTGGTCCTTGTCCTGCTGGAACACACAGCCGGGTCCAGGGTCCAGTCATGGAGCTGTTGAACTGACCACAGTGACCCCCCAGATTCCTTCTGTTTTTAGTTTCACTTAAATGTTTCAGATCGTTGAACAAATGTTGATATCAGTCCCGAGTAATTTACAATTATAATTTAATTTATTAAAGGAAAATATATCCAAACCAACCTCTCTCTATGTGAAAAAGTAAGTACTCCCTGAACCTAATGACTGGTTGTTCCAGCCTTCATTAAGTGTTTGCAATAACTGCTAATAAGTCATTTTCATCACTGTTAAGGAATTTTGACCCACAAAACATGTTTAAGGTCATGCCACAGCATCTCAATTGACTTTATGTTCGTACTTGAACTAGGCTATTCCAAAACCAGCTTCTGAGCTGGACTCGCTGGTTTGCATCGGGTCATTGTTCTTTTGGGTCAGCAGTGGTTCTGGCCTTGGAACTCTCCCATGGAGCCCATTTTTGCCGCCAACATTAACTAAGGCAGTGAGTTTTTCTGGGTTCTTCTGTGACCTCCCGGATGAATTACTGATGATCTCTTGGAGTATTTTTGGTAAGCCAGCCACACCCGAGAAGGTTCTCCACTGTTCCATGTTTTCTCCATCTGTGGATAATGGTTCTCACTGTGGTTCTCTGGAGTCCAAAGACTTAGACATGTCTCTGTACGCTTTCCAGACTGATAGATGTCAGCAACTTTGTTTCTCATCTGTTGCTAAATTTCTTTAAGTCAGGGCATGATGTGCTCCTTTTGATCTTTTAGCCTACTTCATGTTGTCATACAGGCTCTATTTAAGTGATTTCTTCATTCTTTGGATAACTGACCAGGCCTAGGCGTGCTGAAATTTAAAATAAAATTACATCACAGATCATTCCTGATTAAACAAGGGGGGTAAATACTTTTCCACATAGGAACAGGTTAGTTTGGACAGATTTTGTCTCTTAATAAATGAAAATTTAAAAACAGTTTTTGTTTCTACTCAGATTATATTTGTCTGATATTAACATTTAAAAACCGAAAGACTGAAGTTTGATAAAAAGCTAACAGAGGAAGCTTCACGTTGACTCCTTCAAACCTTCTTCTGGTCAATGTGGTCAAACAGCTGAATCTTTGTCTCCTCTGACTATCAAACTTCTCTCCAGAAGGCATCTGGCTGGTTATGTTAAACTGGCTTCATTGTGGTCTGAGACACTGGAGATACAGCAGTTTCCAGTTCACAGCAGACTGGAACCTTGGGGGTTCCTGGGCTGTTCCTGGACCTCCGGAACCCTTTCCTTTCAGCTGAAGAGGACTGCCAACAATCTCACAGAGTTGTTTGGACCTTAGCTACTAAGTGAACATCCCCAGGACCCCAAGCAGCAGCGGTTCGGTGTCGCCTGTGCAGAGAGCTGATCCCCGTCTCAGTAATAATGGGTGCGCGGCTCCTTTAAGCGCCTCTGATGACCTCACAGCTTTACAGGCTTTGTTTGTCCGGAGCTGCAGCTTCAGACGGACCTCAGAGACCACAGGACACCGATCTTCAGCGCCTTTCTTCGGACACATTTGCAGCAGACATGCCGTCCGACAGACCCTTCAAACAGCGGAGGACCTTCGGTAAGACAGCGGCCCGTTAGCAGCCTGGAGCCCGGCTGTCGGTGACTGTAGGCCGGTGTGATGTGTTGCTGTGGCCGTTAGAGGCTCCAGGCTGAGCAGAGAGGCCCCCAGGGGTCAGAATAAATAATCAGACCCAATTTTAATGTAAAACAGCGAGATGAAAGTGTGTTCTGCTACTCTGAGCTTTCAGTCAGTTAGTAGGTTAACGGCTATCTGGGTCAGGGTGACATCAGGCCACCAGGGCCTCCACTACCACAAGTACCACCAGTACCAGTAGGCTATAACAACTGGATCACCTCTGTGCTGGTTCCGCTCAGTGTTTACTGGAAGGAAAAACAACATGTGCTGACACATTATCCCATCACACGTGATCTCTGATATTTGCTGTAATTTGATGCTGGGACAGGGGCCCAGTTCAGACTGGGAGGAGCCCAGACTCTCATCATTGCATAATGGGACTGATTCAGAGGAAAACAGGAGAACCTGAGGAGTTGCAGGGGTCAAAGTTCACCTGAACCCAGCTTTTAGATCATGTATTGTCTATTAGAAACACTTTAACCCACAGACCTCTGCAGAAAACCACTGCTGGTCATATAATAATAAAATACAGGAGAAACCAGCTCAGTTACTGAGTTTAATGTACAAATCTGCACCTTTTTTTATCAGCAGACAGAAACATAAATCTGACAAAACATCTGATCCAGGTTCTGGTCTAAGTTACCAGTTAGTTTATTCAATGCTGGGTTTAATTAAAGGTCCTATTGGGTTTTTAAACAAGGTGAGTAACGGAGAGGAGCAGCAGGAGCTGCTGAATGCATTCATGAACCGACCATCATCAGTGTGAGCAGTGCCTGTAACATGTGCTGCTCACACTGATGAGGTCACACCGGCCCACTGGGTCGGTTCTGTGAAACTGGTTTAGGAGCTTGTTGGAGCTTCCAGGAGTGTGTTAGCACCAGGCAAATCATCCTGGTTTATCCTGTTCTTGTCCAGCTCTCATCATGATTTCTTTGCTATTTTTGTCTTCATTTCTTTTCTTTTTTTCATTTAAAAATAAACCTTAATCCCTCCAATAATAACATATGGATTTATGACAGTTTTTGGTGGTTTTTTTAACTGTAGTTTTATCCCAGATTTTTCACAGTTTAATTCCAACTTCATTCTGAATGTTTACTTTGTTTAATTCTAATTTATTTCATTTATTTGATCCCAGTTGTATTCATTTTTTCTAAGTTTGTTCTTTGTTTATCCTCATTTTTCTAGTTTTTGATGTTGATACTTGATCCAGGTTTTATTCCTTTTATGGGTTTTTTACCCTAAGCTGTGAATTTGTTAATAATTTTATACAAAATATGGCCTCAATTTATCCTGATTTTATCCCAGTTTTAACATTGTTTCCTTCAAATGTAGCCTCCCATCAGTTTGGGAAGGGTTCAAAGGTCATCTCCAAACTATCTAAAGTCCATCATTCTGGAGAGACATTATTCCCTAGAGGAAAACATCTCTGACAGCTGCCAATTTCCCAGGAGAGGTCATCCCAAGGTCAGAGTGTGAAGCTCAGAAAAATGACCAAGAGCTCCATCTCAGACTCTACAGGCCTCAGTTAGCAGGTTAAAGGTCATGACAGGACACTTAGAAAAACACTGATCCTGTATGGCTGCTTGGAAGGGTTGACGGAGAAATCCTCTTCTCTCTAAGATGGCAGCTGGACTAAAGCTAGCAAAGCTGCATCTGAATGAAGGACAAGAGTTCTGGGACAATGTTCTCTGGACAGGTGAGACTAGTCAAGTTAGTAGAATAGAGATGTTGGACCATAATTCACAGAACCATTTTTTGAGGAAAACAAACACAGCAGGTCATCCATGCCTCATTTCAGCTGTCAAGCACGGTGGTGGAGGGTTGATGATGTGGGCTTGCTTTGCAACCATAGAACCAAGTAACCCGGCAGTCATTGAGTGGACCATGAACTTCTCTGTATTGTATTGTAGAGTGTGATGTGAGTCCATCTGTCCAGCAGCTGAAGCTTGGTCCAATCTGGGTAATCAACAGAACCATGGTCCCAAACACAGCAGCACATCTAGAACAGAATGGGTTAAAAAGGAACGAAGCAAGGTACTAAAATGGCCTAGTGAAAGTCCAGATCTCAACCTGATTGAAGTGCTGTGGTGCAGCAATGCTGAAAAGTAAAGTAAAGGAGGTTC
Source organism: Girardinichthys multiradiatus (assembly GCF_021462225.1). Lineage (NCBI taxonomy): Eukaryota > Metazoa > Chordata > Actinopteri > Cyprinodontiformes > Goodeidae > Girardinichthys > Girardinichthys multiradiatus. Next base: position 2,549,789 of record NC_061812.1, on the reverse strand, counting down.
TAAGGGCTGCCGGTGGAGGTTCTACGGGCCTTCGGCAAAGTTTCTACAGGCTGCTGAAGGAGGTTCTGCGAACCACTGAAAAAGTTCTACAGGATGCTGGACCAGACGAGGGATTTCTTAACACCTTGCTTCTGGGTTTTGTCAAATAAAGGAGTGCTTTAACTTTAGTTAGTGCATGAAGAACCTGGTGAGGACCAGATGAGTTTCTAGAACTGCATCATCTTAAAGAAGGGAATTCTGCACCTTTCTGGAAGTAAGATCGGAATACGGATCATTAGTTCTACAGAAAGACTCCAGAGAGTTTTCAGGAATGAAACGTTTCCAGAATTCTGAATATGGAATAAATCTGTTTTTCCTCCAGATTCCTGAAACTGCTGCAGAGAAGCATAAACAAAGAACTCATTCAGACTGTTTGTCCTCAGGTTTCTAACCTTTGAACCCAGCCTAATGTTTTTTGGAGAACCACCAGGGTATTTGGTGTGTGTTTTATAACTGGACGGTGAGGTGGTTCAACAAGGTCACAGCAGGTCCTGAAAAGCAGGAAATGCTGCAGGGATTCCAGGTGATATTCACAAACAAATACTATGCAAAGCTGTGAAATATTCCAGCCCAGTCTGCAGACATCAGCTCTGTGGAGCAACATCTGTCCCAGATGTTGCTACAGCCAGCCTGTGGCAACGGATGCAGAAACATTTCATCCTCAGATACGCTGATCAGGTTTTATATTTCAGTTCATGTGATCATTACTGCCATGCAGGCGAGTTAATCCACCTGATTGCATCACAGGAAACATGACAAACATTTAGCTTAAGCTGAATCTTTGCACGCTAACCTGCTCCAGAGCAGGTTCTGTTGGTTACTGTGGTGATTAATGTTTTTGCACCTTTATAAATGGGCTGAAGATGTCTGAAAGTTTAACCTGAAAAGTGTGATGGAACTTTGCTAGGTGACTTCCTGATCGTCACGTCTAACCCCACCCCTGGTTGGTGTTTAACAGGCTTTTGCTCTGCTAATTGATTCTTTGAGGTCTGTTTGGAGGAGCAGGAAAACTTCTAAAACATGCAGGACAGCTTTCTCCGGGGATCGAGGCTGGAGAAACTCTGAATAATTGTTGTTAAATCTGAAATCAGGACTTAATGACGAGCAGTTTCAGCTTGATTGTAGCAGAAGTTGTAGCTGCCCCTCAGGAGTGCAGCAGAAAGATGGAGGGATAGATCTGCAGCTTTGGTTCTGATGAGTCAGAGTCGGCTTGGTGACGGTTTTCCTCGGGTCCAGTTTTGGTTTCATCTGACTGGAACATGTTTAATTCCTGACTGTGATGATAACATGAATGATGGTGCCGATGGAAGCAGCTTCAGTAGAAACTGGAATGGCTGGGATTGTTGCTCAGTGTTGACTCTTCCTGCTTTCTGTCCACAGCCGATCGGTGCAAAGAAGTGCAGCAGATCCGGGAGCAGCATCCAAACAAGATTCCGGTACGTTTCCTGTCACATCACACATCCTGGACTTTAGGACAGATTTAACTCAACCCGCAGGAGTTCAGTTTGGTGAAATGCTGGGAAAAAGAATGACTTTCTGTAGGATTTCTAGCATTAGATGAACATTAGATGCTTCAGCTGTTTGTGTTTCTAGACCTGAGACCATTAGAACATCTCCTCTATCAGCTCCTTAAAGGAACAGTCTGAAATGCTTGGATCAGTCTGATTTACCGGTAAGGATACATGCCTCAACCTACAGCAGCACGGCTGCAACATACTTGTTTAGTTGAATGTTTTAAAAAGGTGGAAAGGTTCCTTTAAACAGACACAAACACAAGAGCAAACACATCATAATGCAAATAGAGTTTGGGGGCTGGTTCCTATCTCCAGCTGTCATTAAGAGAGTAATTTAAAACATGAAACGCTTAATAATTTGGTTGCAGAAATGTTCACACCCTGAAACTAATTCTTCACTGAACGAACTTCAGATTCAGTGGAAGCGTTGAGTCATCTTGGGTTTAAATCTGCCACAAATTACCGCGAGTCGGATGAACCTGACGTAAAGTTCAGTTGTTCCAGAAGCTTTAGTTAAAGCCATAGTCTACATAGAGGTTGCAAAGGATCAACTAGATCTCATTGTACAGGGTGGGCCATTTTTATGGATACACCTTAATAAAATGGGAATGGTTGGTCACATTAGTATATGTGAGGAGGGAAACTTTTCAAGATGGGTAGTGGCCATGGTGGCCATTTTGAATCCAACTTTTGTTTTTTCAATAGGAATGTGACACATCAAACTTATTGGGAATTTCACAAGAAAAACAATGGTGTGCTTGGTTTTAACATAACTTTATTCTTTCATGAGTTATTTACAAGTTTCTGACCACTTATAAAATGTGTTCAATGTGCTGCCTATTGTGTTGGATTGTCAATGCAACCCTCTTCTGCCACTCTTCACACACTGATAGCAACACCGCAGAAGAAATGCTAGCACAGGCTTCCAGTATCCGTAGTCTCAGGTGCTGCACATCTCGTATCTTCACAGCATAGATAATTGCCTTCAGATGACCCCAAAGATAAAAGTCTAAGGGGGTCAGATCGGGAGACCTTGGGGGCCATTCAACTGGCCCAGAATGACCAATCCACTTTCCAGGAAACTGTTCATCTAGGAATGTTCGGACCTGACACCCATAATGTGGTGGTGCACCATCTTGCTGGAAAAACTCAGGGAACGTGCCAGCTTCAGTGCATAAAGAGGGAAACACATCATCAGGTAGCAATTTCGCATATCCAGTGGCCTTGAGGTTTCCATTGATGAAGAATGGCCCCACTATCTTTGTTAACCTCGGCGACATGTCAATGGCTGTAAACAAAGAGAAACTTGTAAATAACTCATGAAAGAATAAAGTTATGTTAAAACCAAGCACACCATTTGAAATTCCCAATAGGTTTAATGTGTCACATGACCCTCTTCTTATTGAAAAAACAAAATGGCTGACTTCAAAATGGCCGCCATGGCCACCACCCATCTTGAAAAGTTTCCCTCCTCACATATCCTAATGTGCCACAAACAGGTAGTTAATATGACCAACCGTTCCCATTTTATTAAGGTGTATCCATATAAATGGCCCACCCTGTACAAAGGTATCAGTCAGGAGATAGAATCTACCAAAACCTCGTGGAGGAATGTGTTACAGCCTGAAGCCCCTAAGATCTTCAGCCAGGTCGCTGAAGATCTGAGGGGTCCACATAGTTCATGCCTTACCAGCAACTCAAGAATGTATTTCAGCCACAAAACCATGTAGTGCTTTATGAACCAGTAGCAGAATTTTAAATCTTTTCTTATTTATTTCTGCAGAGACCAGGAAGGACACTATTTCAATAATTGAACCTCCTGAAAATAAAATAATTTACTGGAGATTTTGTCCTTATTTGATAAACTCTTTATTCTGGTAATTTATTGATAGACTTTAAAGTTCAGGGCTGAGTCCACTATAAAACCAGTGCTTTTGCTTCTTCTTTTGTCTGTAGCTCCACAGACTCTAATTCAGTTCTAATCGCATTTTTTGGGGCCAAAAGTAACGACTTCCCTCTTTTCTGCACCGAGTTGGAGGAAATGTTGACCCATCAACCCATGGATATTTTAGACACACTGATTCAGTGACGGCAGTGGACGATGGTCTTGTTGTGACACAGAGATATAAAGTTGTATGTCATCTGCATAGGTTTGAGATGTAGGACTCTTTAATTGAAGATAGTGAGATCATGTAGATCAGTGATGTCCAGAGTCACTCCTCGAGGACCGGCATCCTGCATGCTGTAGATTACATACTGAGAAAGTGAATCAGTCATTTGAATCAGCTGTGTTGGAACAAGCGCCCATCTAAAACCTGCAGGACACTGACGCTTGAAGTCTGGTGCTGGACACCCCTAATGTAGATGTTGTTTAAAAGAGGCCCGAGAAGGGAGCCTTGAGGAACCCTTTGATTTATAAGAACCAAAATGACACAACACAGTTTTGTTCTTACAAATAAGATCCGAACCAGTTCAGCACAGTACCGGACAGTCCTGCCCACCTTTCCAGTCTGTCATTCAGCATGTTCTTGTCTGCTGTATCGAATGCAGCACAGAGATCCAGTAAAACCCAGACATAAGTTTCTGCTGCATTGCTGTAAAACCAGTGCTGTGTTGTGGTGGAACTCCTGACTGAAGAAGGTTAGAGATGTTCAGATCATTCTTCAGACCCTGTGGGAAACCTTGTGTGAACACAGCAAGGCAGAAGGTTGTGGATTTCACGTCCCTATCAATTTCTATCAATGATGTTTAATTCACTGGATTACAATGATCCAGATGCTGAAACGCTTCTGGAGAAACAGGAGACGAACCCCAGTTACCAGAGGTGGAACCATCGTCTTATTCTCCGAATTCAGTCTTTGACTAAATCTACAGTCATTGCAGGACTTGGATTAGAGTTCTGAAGGGACAGGTGGTGAGCTGGTCCAGGAAATAACGTCCAATCATTATTAATGTTTTATTGATGATGTCAGAGAAATATGACTGCCTTGATGGTTATTGGCATTAATATGTTTATTAATGCCATAATGAACCTATAGTTCACGTTTCTGTTCTTTGTTTTTTGAGCTCCAACTTTTTTTCTTCCACAAAGAACTTTGGTGTTTATCGAGCCGGTTTCCTCCATTAGGTTTGACATTGGTGCTGAAACAATCTGTAAGGTCATCAACAGAGGTTGAAGCGGGGGTGAAACGGGAAGCACTGGTTTCATTTCTTCTTGTTGACACACTTATACATCCAGGTTGTTGCAGCTTTTTCATTTTTCTATTTTTCTCACAGATGAGTTTTTGTGTTGAATTTTGTAGGATAGATTAGACCATATCCGTCAGTTCAAAGGTGGACAAAATGCTGAAATAATTTTTAATGGTCTCATTGTTTTACATCCCAATAAACTGGTATTTTAACCTGAGGTTTGAGATTCACTGTACATTTCTGCATTATTTTATGACCCATACCAGAACAAACTTCTGTTTCCTTCATCAGAAACATCTTCTATGATTTAGACTAGATGCTTTTATTTACTCTATTGCAGCTCAGTCGAAGGACAGGCGTGTGTTGGATAAATTATTATTTTTGTGATCATTTCTCAGTAAAATTATTGTATTAAATGAATGTATTGAATTGCGGCTCTTCTGGCTCACTGGTGTCAGGATGTTTCTGTCCAGCAAACAAAATGTTCAATTGGCTCCAGTTTTTCACATTTGCTGTCTGCAGGTGATCATCGAGCGGTATAAGGGAGAGAAACAGCTTCCTGTTCTGGACAAGACCAAGTTCCTGGTTCCTGATCATGTCAACATGAGTGAGCTGGTGAAGATCATCAGGTAAACATGAAATGAATAAGAGGATCTATCATGAATCCTACAACTTTTCTTTTCAACTGAAGCTTCCACCTCATGATACTTAGATTAACTTCCTTGATTGAAATTATGGAATATGTAAAAAAAAAAAAAAGGCAGGAAAACAGTCATGACATTGATGACGTGACTTCTGCTCATCCTAACTCTGGCATCAGTGGGTAACATGGTGGCCACTCTGGAAACAAATAGTGGTAGCAAACTCTGCAGCTCAAATTGATCTTGAAAAGGTGAAGCTTGATGTGGTGAATTTTCCAGTGAGGAAAAATGATGCCTTAGAGCCTAGCTGGGAGACCTAAAAAACCGGCACTCTAGGGATGGAGTTAAAAGCGCTCCATGGTGGGTCCAAGTTGCCTTTAGTCCCCCACACTACTGATGTTGTAAATATCATTACATTTTTTAATATTAATGCTTTTTACATTTTATTAAATAATATTTTGGTCTTTTTATTGTTATCCTGTAAATACCAGTCCAATAAGGTGGTGGCGTTAGGACGATAGTGAAAGGGATGAGCCAAGCTCTGACATTACTGAACAGCATAAACTCTGCATATATATATGGAATGAATTCAAACAATTTCTTAAAATACAAGAATTTATTAACAAAAATAAGTCAATTCAAGTCAAACATATTTCAATCAATAAACTCTTTAGTATCCTAGAACAATCCAACTAAAATACCAAACAACATGAAAGAATAAGGAAGACCAACTATGTACAATATGAACAAGATGGTTAAAAACCATGGCCAATAAAGTGATGTAACATGACCATTTAGTGTTATTTATGTCTGAGAACCAAGGATTATTTTTGAAAAATCCGGAAATGAGTTAAATTAGTCTTGGAACTAACTCAGGCAATAATTAGTATACCTTCTGCAAGGTCAGATAAAACATTAGTTTAGTAAAATAATATTTTAAAGAATGATTTGATGAATAAAACCAACCTTCTGGATGTCCAATTCTCAATGGACTTTAATTAGCTGCCTTTATTTAGTACAAAAATATTTAAGGAAATATTTTGAATAAGAGTCAACGACCTTTGTGGATAAATGATTTTAACTGGTCGTCACGTTGTGATGAAGAAACCTATGGACTCATAAGATGGCGGCGAGTCACATGCTTAGCCTTAGCCGTTAGCTAATAAAAGAAAACTTAGCTTGCTACCACCCCTTCAAAGTCATACATGTACTTTTCAAATACCATTAATACCAGAATCAAAATGCATAAGCGTTGACGGCACGTTTTGGCCGATCTGTGTTTAAAACCACCCTTTAAATAAAGTTTGTCTTAACTTTAAAAACACAACACAGAACACATCCTTAGCTGAGCAGCTAGTCTGTTAGCACTTAGCTGAGTTTCTCAATACAAACAAAAGCAAACATCATCAAATAAACATTGATATTTCATCCTAAACTTGCCGGCAAGGAGACAAATCACGTGCGTTGTGTCCCTCCGTCCAGTTCTGCTGGAGACCCGTGTGGTTGAGGCCGCCATGTTGGAACACAGCGTTTTTTGTTTAAACAGTGACGTCACGGGGAGTCGGCTCCGACTCCTCTAACTGTACTGGGTTAGGTCCACGTTAGTGTGACACTGAAAGGTGTAGAAAGATTCATACTGGCCTTTGTGAACAGTCCAGAGGCCGTGTTCATCCATGTTGTAACCCATGGCTGATTAAGAACTTCTCACTCTTCATCACATGATCAGTCCATGTTTACCTCGTGATGATTTCACTGCACTACAGTAATGTAGCTGTTAAAACCTCATTCTCAGGACACTGTCTCACCACTCAGACTCTGTCCCTCTACAGTTGGTCTCTGCATAACGTAGTTTGAGTCTAAAACGTCCCTTCAAGCTAATGTTGCACATAAGGTGGATTGAAGGGTGTCTGAAGTTCTTAGGCTGCAGCTACGGTCAAACATTTCTCTTTTATTTTGGCTTCACCCTGTGGTGAAAACGAGTCACAGGTGAAGCTAATTATCAGTAAACCTGAAGCACCAGCTGCAGCCGCCTCATTGGTCTGTCTGTTGACTCCCCGGTTGGGATTTCCATCCTATCTGCACCATAAATGTTGTTGTGTTGTCAGCTTTAGGTTGTTGCGTCTCTAATATCCGAGATTCCGGTTGTTCCTGTAACTCAAGCGTCTCCAACAGAGTCTGGTTTCTGTGGGGGAGAAGGAAACCTGTTTTTCACTCCACAGAGATCACTCATGTTTCTGCACAGATGTAGCAGGAGGTCTCACTTCATCCTTTTTTAGTTTTACCAATAAGTACCCACACATCCATTTGACATCTTCCTGTTACAAAGATGTTTTTTTGTCAAGAAAACAAACAGTTCTCTCTTGAAGCCAAACTGACAAGTTTCAAGAAGGTCCAGCGATAGATTCTACGTCTCTATCTATATATGGTTATGCCTTCCTGTTTTTAGTGTGTGTTTTAGATTATTTTTCCACTTTGAAAAGCAATGAAAATGCTCATTGTTATTTATGTTTAATGCTTACAAAGATTTTTATCTTTCTGGCTGTAAAGTCCGGTGATATAAGCTCTTGAAAGGGACTCCCTAATGTCTGATGTTCATTATTAATGATAAATGTGTTTGACTCCTGTTATTTCCTGTACAGCTGGAGGAAATTTGTATCATTATAAATAATGAAATTCAGGCTTCAGGCAGATGTCATCAGCAGCTGTTTTCTAACCCGCCTCTCGTCTTCCTCCTCCTCCTGCTCCTCTTTGCAGACGTCGGTTGCAGCTCAACCCCACCCAGGCCTTCTTCCTGCTGGTCAACCAGCACAGCATGGTGTCCGTATCCACTCCCATCTCTGAGATCTATGAGCAGGAGAGGGACGAGGACGGCTTCCTCTACATGGTGTACGCCTCCCAGGAGACCTTCGGCTGCTAGAGAGGAGGAGGAGGTGGATGGATGGGGTGATGGAGGGGGAGGTCACACCAGAAACCATCATGATCCTCTCCACATTCAGACTCTTTGGTTTATTCAGTTCTTATGACACAAACTGCAGACGCCAGCAGAGGGCGCTCTGCTTACTTTTCCCAAACAGCCAGAGTTGTCATTTCTTGAAAGAACACAAACTGACCAATCACGTTAGAGTTTTGAGAATGCAAAGGTTGATCTGTGAGTTCTCGTCTCAAACACTAAACATGTATCAGCCGCGTAAACACCGCGTCACCTCATTTCATCCGTTTCAGCTTTTTCTTTTTAAGTTTTAACTGAACTTTAGTTTGTTTACAGTCAACATGAAGCTTAACCTTTCACCCCGAGGTCCTCGTCAGTAATGATGTGCAATATTTCCCCTTGCATGCCTCACACAGCTGTAAGCACAACACCATCATAGCTCACCACGTCTTCTTTTATTGCCGTAAATCAGATTCTGTCTGGAAAAGGGAGAGCCTTGTGCTTCTTTCATGGCCAGTTAGGGTTATTGTGGTTTTAGTGTTAAATGCAGCAGAAACTATAATGTTCAGAGCAGTTTACCAAGTGATGCTGCAGCTTCAGGTGCTGGATTAATGGAGTGAAGTTTGACAGGACGCTTCTGGAGAAGCTTATTGGATCTCTCCTAGAAGTCAGGATTCAATAAAGTCCTCCTGGTCTGTAGAAACACTAAAACACGACAGATTCAAGCATTAAACATTAAGATATATTTAATGTAAGTAAGAACTGAATGAGCTTTTTTGCACATTAATCAAATAGTAAAATTTGGCTTTTTTTCCTTTGGTCTTTTAGAAAAGACTTTATGTAATCTTCATCTTTTTGTACCTGCTCCCAGTCTGCCTTCTTTAACACAAATTTCTAGAAAACATTTGTTCTGCAGTACAAACCCTGCATGTTTTCACTTTTTTATAGAAATGTAAACTGATTTTATGCCATAAATATAACTGTTTTCTTTTAACCTGGAAAAAGTCTTTTTAGATGTGTTTTTCCCAAACCAAAAACATAAAGCTAAGCGTATGTGTAAAACAAAATGTGCGTCATATAATCAAGCTGTATCGCAATGTCTTTCTTTAGGGTTCCACAAGGTGTCGCTGTTTTCAGTTTGTGTACATAGATGCATTGCTGCGATCTGACTCACAGCGTTTGGCAGTAAATAAATAAAAAACCTTAAATGTTTGTATGTTTTCTTTTTACATAAATAATACGGACTGCATTTCCTGCTTTTCGTCAGCAGGTGTCACCAAACACCAACAGATGTGGCCTAATTAGGAAAGTGTGGGGCTATTTTTTCATTTTCCTGTGGTTAAACTGACCAACATTTAAAGATTTGATCAGTTTAAAAAGCTTTTATTAGAATCTCCAGAGTTCATCCTGCTTCCTAACTCCTGGTGTTCTCTCTGACCTTCGGCATCTCCGTTTGTGGACCAGATCCTGACTGAAGGTGACCCATTCAGTTTGTTGGCTTCTGTTTTTCCATCTGGTTTCCTAGAACTGATCCGAGGTTCTCAGTGGGGCTCAGGTCCAGAATGTAGATGTTCTTATCTTTGAGCAACATCATGCTGGAAATCTGCAGATTATCTCCAAACGTTTCCTGGATTGTTGGAAGAAGATGCTATGATCCAAATCCATGGATCAGTGTTTTTGGGCAGAATTGGGAGGGAACCCATACAATGTTTGGATCAGGATTTGCATTAGTTCTTTGCTTTTCTTCTCCAGATGTTCCAATCAGGAGGATTCATCAGAAAAAACAACTTTGCTCCAGTCTTCTGTGGTCCATTCCTGAACTGTCTAGAGTTTCAGTCGGGCCTTGGTGGTTTTCTTGGATCCTTTGCAGCACCTTCAGTCCATCAGTCTTCAATTCACTGCATATGCAGTTGCACTCATACCAACCTGATGTTGAACAAGCTCTGCACTGGTGGCAACAAGATTCTGTAGGAGACATCCTGAAGCTTATTCGCTGCAGGATGAACCTCTGAACTAAAAGTTCTTGATCCAGAAAATGTATTTTAGCTGCAATATTCTCAGCATCAGTGTCCTGCATGTGAGGCAGTTTTGATACAAAGTGAAGCTGCAGCTTTTCTTTGGACGTAACCTCATCTGTTTGTCGTCTACAGCAACCAGTCAGCTGATTAGTAATTTCAGCTGGACTCTGGTATGACTATACAGAACATACTTGATCCAGTCAAAACATTGTTCCATCACAGAACCAGTTGGTTCTGTTGTGAGATTTTAACACAAACCTTTGGTATAAAATCTTGTGGTTGCAATTCTCAACCTGGTGAAAAGCTTCTTGCAGAAAAACCAAAGTAGCCTCATTAGTTTTAGAGACAAATGTGACTGAGGTGTTCATGAGTCCTCCTGCTCATACGATGCTGCAGCTGAATGTGGTCCTAAAACATGACAACTGTGATAAAGTTCATTGTATCTGAAAAATAATCTTCAGTCCCTCCGGCGGCCGCCTCAGGAAACAGCAGCTGATTGACCTATCTCGTACAATCTAGTGACACCTCTGATGAAGACGGAAGCCTTCGCTGAAACATCTCAGGTGTCTCCTCAGGGACAAAAGCAAAATAACCTAGAGATGATCCAGGATCTTTAAGGAGCTCCTTCAAAACATTTTATTAAAATATCGAAATGAGACTCAAACAGATAAAAAGGGAGCAGTCAGTTTTATTTTACAGATGAAAGATACTTCTAGAAATACTCAACATGTTCAGTTTGTCTCATGACAAAAACAACCATTTCTGCACACACAGACACGCTGCAGTCTGTTTTCTAACCGAGCTTTAATCAGAAACCCAAACACCTTCCAGATTCTAACAGCAGCTCAGAAATCTGCACACACATCTGAACGAGTCTCGGCTCATGAGGAGCTTCAACAGATCGCCTCCACCCGTCTGAATGCAGCTCCAGCCGTCTCACCGGCCACGTTTGGTTGATCTGATCAGGTTAATGTATTTAAGAAAAGTGGAACGGCTGCAGGTCCAACTCCTTCAGGAGGCGGAGCTTCATCATGGCAGGAAACTGGGGCAGCAGCTTCTACGCCATGCTGAGGAGACAGAGAAGAAGAACATTAAGCTCTGAGTGGTGTGTTAATAAACCAAAGTTCTCCAGCAGTTTGTGATAAAAAAAACAACATGGCTGTTTGTGTCTGGAAACACTTTCAGCAGAAGATCCTCAGCTTCAGAGTCTTCACTCATAGCCAAACGTTCTTCAGAAACTGAACATGCTGCGCAGGTTAAGGAAGCAGAAAGAAAATAATGTCTGCCACTTTGTTCTTTAAACCAGGAGTCCTCCAGAGCTTCTGTCCTGCAGCTTCTAGATGGATCTCTGCTCCAACATACCAGACTTAAATGAAAGGCTCACTACCGTGACTCTGCAGGACCTGACAGCACCCTCAGGAGGTGATTTTGTAGCAGGAGGGCATCTAAACGCTGCAGGACAGGAGCTCTGGAGGACTGGAGTAATACCTCCAGGACACAGTCAATGAAACTCAAACCAGTTTGGATCTTCTACCAGACTGGTTCCCCTTATTCCACCACGTTGAGCTTGTGCACAAAACTAAATATGCAAATCTGTGCATAAACACACCTGCATGGAACATTCATAATGTAGGATGTTTTTGACCTTTTTACTGCAGTCAAGAAATATTTGATTCAGGACGCTGCTTCTGCCTGTTGGTCTCCTTATAGAAGGTGATCATGTTGCAGCAGATCTCTGACCCAGTTGATACAGTTTAGTTAGAAACACTTTAAACCATTCTAATAGCACTAATATGCTTGGACAAGACCGGTATTAAAGTTTCATCCTGAGCTCTCTCCAGCGCCCCCCTCAGGGTGTCTCAGGAATCATCACATTAACTTCTCTCTAATGTATGAATTCTGTGACCAAAGCCTTAAAACTGTGAGGTTATACATATTTAGGGTTAAATGAACTTGTGCTGACTTTGGTCTCATATTTCGTCCTCCTGGTGAAGCTCAGAGCGTTCCTGGATGTTCTCCTTGATGATGCATCATAAACTGGGCCCGACATGAACTGAGCTATGGTCTCAGCAACACTTGGAGGATTTCAAACAGAAACACTGTCTGAAATGTGGGAATCATCCGATATTTTTCCCTAAAATGAGATGTTTAGACTCCTCTCCTCATCTTTAAGGCGGAAGCTCATTTCAGCTGCTTGTACCTAGAAGGTTGGGTAGGTGGAGTAGATCAGAGCTCCACCTCTAAACCTCAGTGTCCCCTCTGTTATTTTTACAGATGGTGAGGTTCTGTTGACTTCTTCAGGTCATGACCTTTAGCATGCAGCATGGTGGTTCAGAGATAGGATGGAGTTGGATCCTTTCAGTCTGGTTCCTGAGAAGAAAACAATGGAAGGTTCTGACAGGTGAGGTTCTGTTTCAGTTAGAAGAAACCGAGCTTCTTCTCAGAACCTTCTGCCCACTAATTTAGGTGCAGAAGCAGCAGTCTTTGCTACTCCTGGCTTATGTGCAAAACGTGTGGCAGGAAACATATGTCCAAGTTCCTTGGATCCCGAAGAAAGCATGCGAGAGGTACATGGGTTGACCCGGCCGGAGCAAGATGGACCAGAATGAAAGAGAAGATTGGAGTTTTTCCGTAATTTGACGAAGAACGACGGAGAGTGGGTCGGTTGACTGTGACGTTCGGAGTTGTCACGGAGAATGTGGAACTGTTCTCATTAATTTACACAACGGAGCAGGATGGAGGATGGAGGATTCTTTCGCCTCCCTCTATGAACAACTGTAGCAGCTTCGCAGGCAGGAAGGAACCGGCGATGTTGGTTTTTCAAAATAAAGTCAATTTTAAGGTTTCGAGATATTTAAATTTCAAGCTCTCTGATTATGGTTAGTATAAGGCCTTTTATTTTGTCTGATGGTTCCAAACCCATTTATAAGGCTTGAAATCCCTCTTATTTAACCTGACAGGGCACACCTGTGAAGTAAAAACCATTTCAGGTGACTACCTCTTGAAGCTCATCAACAGAATACCAAGAGTGTGTGGAGCAGTAATCAAAGCAAAAGGTGGCTACTTTGAAGAACCTAGAATATAAGACATATTTTCAGTTGTTTCACACTTTTTTGTTCAGTATATAATTCCACATGTTTTAATTCATAGTTTTGATGCCTTCAGTGTGAAGCTACAATATTCATAGTCATGAAAATAAAGACAACTCTCTGAATGAGAAGGTGTCCAAACGTTTGGTCTGTACTGTAAGTCTGCAGTTGGTCCATCTTCTCACAATGATCAAAGCTTGGGGAGTTGTTGCAGAATCTAACTGCTTTAAACTGAACCAGAACTTCCTCCCTGAACTGTCTGCTGTGGTTCTGGGTCTCCATGATACTGGTTGTTCTTAAATGTTCTCCAACAAATTAGGTGACTTCTGAAGTTAAGTAGTTGCACTGGATTTTATTTAGGGGCATCAGAGTAAAGTTGGCTGCAATGTAAACGTTTGATTTTTATTTCTATTTACGGTCATCCTTCCACTAAACAGTTAAACTCAACTTTGTGTTTTTCTGCCACATAACATTTCAGTGAAAACCTTGAGGTCTGTGGTTCTAATGTGGAAAGGTTCAAAGGGTGTGAATACTTTTGCTGATGCTGTGAACCAATCAGCAGCTGAGATTTAGAAGCTTTCTGTTCAGAAGCAGCTGGGGCAAAGAGACCGGACTGGATGTGGTGTGTGAGCGTCTGTCACCTGTCAATCAGAGAGTCCCTCATGCTGGTGGTGATGGCGGAGGCCTGCGCCGACTCGCTGAGCCGGAACACGCTCTCGATGACGGACAGCTCCGTGCTGGTCGTGTCCAGTCCACAGAACGCGCACCAGTCGTTGACCACCATCCCACCCGCGATCACCTCGCTGCCCCGGTTTACTGTGCCAGCCTGGACAATAAATCCAATGTTTACACGGTTCTGGATTCAACAGAGTCCAAATCCAGAGAGACTATGACTCACCACCAGCGGAACCTGCAGCAGAGACGACAGCTCGTCCTGGTCTTCGATGGACGTCTTCGGGTGGACGAGGCCTCCCTGGTTACTGAAGGCACAGTAGGAACCGATGAGAACCTGTTCAGCCACCGTCTGACGGAAAACCTCCACCTTCAGGGTGTCTGCGAGGATCTCCTCCGTTTCCTAAAACAAAGAGAACATAGAAAACTAAGTCCTCACATCTAATGGAGGAAACAAACCAGAGCAGCAGGTCTGAGGAGATGGAGGTCTGAAACATCTGCTGAAGCATCAGAATATTCATCCATCTCATAACACGACCCACATCACATTATGTCTCTCAGTCCAGATCCAAGAAGAAACTATGTCTGCAACAGAAGCAGCTCTCTTCATGCTGCTGCTCCTTCTCCTTCAGACCACTACAAACACACCCTCCTATCTTCAGCAGCCTGCGAGGATATCTGGAGATCAGGTTAAATGGATGAAGACATTGTTCCTAGCATGTCTCCCATCAGCAGATCTGCATCTGAGCTCAGATTCTCACCCTGTCGAGGTCGGGGTGAACCAGAGCCACGTAGTCGTTGCAGGCGATGACGTTCCCGAGCGCAGAGAGCCTCTCCTCCACCCTCTGGATCCTCACAGCGTCCGGAAGGGAGTTCCTGATGTGCTGCAGCTCCTGGTCTGTCGTGTTGTTGGGAACTAGGAGGCCGTGGCGATTGCCTGAGGAGGAAGAGGAGCTCATTAACAGCCCCGAGGAATCATAATGGTCTGAGGAAGACGCTTCACTCACCGACACACATCCTGCCGATGATCCGACAGCCGGCGATGGAGGCGTGGACCACTGGGATGGTTTCTGACAGCTCCCCTTCAAACACGCTACACAAACACACAGTTTAGTCCGGGTGACTCACCTGCTCTGTAAACTGTGATGTTATTTAGATAAACCTCTAATAGGTGCCTGAAGGTTTATGTTTTCCTGGATGTTTGAGGAAATAAAGACTAAACCTGCATAAAGCTGTGGAGCAAACAGCGAGATGGAGGCTGATATGGAACAATAACAGAGACACAATGAGAGGAAAGTAACACCTAAAAGATAAACGTGATAAGTTGGAGCTGCTGACTCCAGGTCAATGATTTTATGATAAGAACATATTTAATGATCCACTGATCAATTATATCCTTAACTTTTATACCATCAGCGAGCAGCGGCACCCAGTCCATCTCATATTCTGTCCTTTGAGGCTGATTTACACAAAAACCTCCATGATCCGGTTATTCCTGAACCTAATCAGCATCCTCAGCTTCTGATTGGCTCCTCTCTGGACCTATCTGAGCTTCTGTCTGGTGTCCAACCAGGGATGTTTCCTCCTTGGGGAAAAGCTGTGGATGACCTTCATATCTGGACCAGGACTCGGTTCAGACTAGGGATGCACATTTATTGTTATCCCGTAAAATCTTCTCACCGTGGTAAGAACTGCGATTTATTGTGACGAGAATTTCCAATTAACACCTGTCCAAAAATAGTGGGAGTTTTGATTGTTACTTTTTCTATTTTCTCAACTGTCCATGAGGGAATAAGTACATATTAATTCAAATATTTGATTAAATGTCGTTTAGCTGCTTGTTTCAACATGAGTTATGTTTTGAACAACAGGGTTTGTGTCTGTAGGTTTTTACTGGACCAGACATGCAGTCACAGACATAAAGTTGCCTAAAATAAGGCTTAAAGTCCAACTCATTTATCCCCATGGAAGGTGAGGAACCGCTGCTGCTCGGTGTTGGACTGATAAAGTTAACAGGGCGTTTAACAGCTGCGGTTTGGGTTAAAGATGCATTCAGCACCTCCACCTGAACTTTTCAGATCTTTATTATGAGACTGAAGCGAATTTAGATCCATTCTGCTGCCTTACAGTCAGTACTCAGGGAGAAGCCTGCTGGGCTCAGATTGTTTCTGTTTTCAGGATCGAGGCGCGCGCGGCAGGTGTGGACTCACCTGTAGAAGTTCTCCGAACCTCCGATGGCCACCAGGCAGTAGGTGTTGGTGAGTTTGGCGAAGCAGCCGACCTCGTTGTTCTTCTCGAAGGAGGCTCTGACGGCCATGATGGGACGTTCAGGTCCAGGACAAACAGACACGTTCTTCTCCGGAACCGGGACAGAACCTGGAGTTATTTTCAGCTAGCCAACAGCTCCA
The DNA here is from genome assembly GCF_021462225.1 of Girardinichthys multiradiatus. Lineage (NCBI taxonomy): Eukaryota > Metazoa > Chordata > Actinopteri > Cyprinodontiformes > Goodeidae > Girardinichthys > Girardinichthys multiradiatus. Next base: position 2,533,290 of record NC_061812.1, on the reverse strand, counting down.
CGCGCTCTGGGAACAAATATCAACCTGTAGCTAGCTCGCGGCCTCCAGACACGATGCGGAGATTCCTTCCTTCAACCCCGCGTGTTCACTTCCGCTTCTGGGTCACCGTGATGACGTGGCACGCACAGTCGTGCTATTTTAAGACTCAAAGATTGCTTACGTATCATTTAGATATTCTTAGTTAAAATTTATATACGTATTAATTCTTTGATAGTTTTAATTTAGCTTTTATTTTTGCAGTAATTTCTGCTCATGTCACTTTTACGAATTGCTGAATTTTGTATTATTTTATTTTATTTTATTTGTATTTGTTTTGCTTTCATTACATCACTTATTATTAATTATTAATTTACATATATTGCGCTGATTATTCTTTATAGTTTTACATATTACTTGACTGATAAATAATTAATAAATAGTTTTTTATCCATTACATTTGTACATTTTAGCTTTGCTGTGTTAATCTGAGGTTTTTGTTTGCCAGGCTACGTCTTGCTATGTATCAGTGAAGCATAGAAAGGCTCCTAAACTCAAGCAATAATCCAGTGTTGGGTAAACCTAGCAGAGACATTATTTAAAATGATTCTTTAGGTCCTTCGGTATCAGCAGATTCTCAAAAAGAAGCAATCTAAGTATAACAATGACCATCAGTGGGACCCTTTGTGGGGTTCCTTGAGACAACATTGTTGTAAATAAGCGCCGTTTAACTAAATAATCTAAACTGAAACTATCTGTGTAGTTATGCTGCTATAGGCTTAGGCTGCTGGAGGACATAATGACCACTTTCACCCTCTTCGCTACATTCTCACACTACTCTCCAATTTTGCATTATTTGCTGTTATTTCAGCTTTTAACTTTGTTCTCTCTTTTCTCTTCCTAGAAGCTACATCTGGCCTGACTCTGTCTACCTGTGACACCTTTCTGGAGAGGGGAATCGTCCAAGCTTCTGCTGGCAACAACTTAATGCTCACCTTCTACAGATGATCCACATGGCCCTGTCTTTCAGTGTTTAACCCTTTCTCTCTCCTAGACATGGCTACTGACTGAGCTTCTACTGTAACTGACTCTATGTGCTCTCTTTCAGACTCTAACCTTGAAAACTGGATCAGAGTTTATCTGTTCTTTCTTTCTAGATGAAACGACTAAAGGAGCTACATCCATTAACATTTACTTTTCCTTCCCATAGAAAGTACTCCTGGATCAGTGCTTCTTTGTGTCTCTGCTCTGTTCTCTCTAACCTCCAGTCGGTCGTGGCAGATGGCCGCTCACACTGAGCCTGGTTCTGGTTCTGCTGGAGGTTTCTTCCTGTTAAAAGGGAGTTTTTCCTCTCCACTGTCGCTACATGCATGCTCAGTATGAGGGATTGCTGCAAAGTCAACGCCAGTGACTGTCCACTGTCTCTACATGCTCATCCAGGAGGAGTGAATGCTGCAAGTCACTGACTGGATGCAATCTGCTGGGTTTCCTTAGATAGAAAAACTTTTTATCCAATTTGAATAAATAACTGAATCTGACTGAACTGTTCAATGATTAGGATTAATTGGAATGTATGAACCTGACTGTTGTGAAGAACCTTGAGACGACATGTGTTGTGAATTGGCGCTATATAAATTAAACTGAATTGAATTAAATTAATAACAGAGTCTAATTTTGACAATTAAAATGCAATTCTGAACAGATTCTGACCATTTAGGTAAATGTGTTTGGGGGCATCATAAGAGAGGATTAGCTTTATTGTTGCAGGAAGAAACCTTGAGCAGAACCAGAACCAGGATGAGTGACAATCTGCCTGGAGCAGCTGAGAGGAAGAGGCAGAAACCCAGATAAACACAGATGCTGTTGGTAACAAACAGATGGAGAGAGAAGATGAAGAATTAAAAAAATGGGTTTAAACTGAGGGAAAAAACAGAAAAGCTCATCAGGAGAAAAGATGGATGCTGGAACCCAGCTTCAACACACTAACATACTCCATGCAGCGCTGGTGATGCCTTCTAAGGTGTCTATGAAGCCTCCTCTGAGTCTGCTGACCTCCATTCACTTTTCTGACTGTCGGATGCTCCAGTAACTGACTGAACCGTCTGATAGCAGCACCTACGCCCTTTGGTGGCCATTCTTTGTGTATCAGCTTATTTACACCGTTTGCATGTGGACCAAATGAAACCCTTTCTTTTATTGATTCTTTTAAAACAATGATCCATGTTTAGCTGGTAAATGGTCTGATTATGGGCTCTCTGTAGCTTCATAACAGAATAAAACATTTATTCTGTTTTATTTGTTGCACAGTGGGTTGTGGACCTCCTGACTGACACATGTTAAAGGTATTTTATTGGATTTTAGCCTCAGGTTTCTCTCCAGTAGGTGTTATTCTGCTTCCCTCCAGCTGTTTGACTATTCCTGACCCAGTTTTACAAGATTCTGTCTGTAAAAAGATAAATTGAGTCAATAAGAGCCGTTCTTCCTGTTTTACAACCTGCATAGCAACCGACCTCATGTTGTACCGGCTCGTCGCTCTCAGCCAATCACAGCGGGCTCTTCCTGTTGTTTGTGTCACGTCACTGTAGCGCAAACAAAGCTGAAAAGAGCCTTAGAGGTATCACTGCTTTCCATTTTAATTCAGATGTCATGCTGATTGGCTGGACACTCATTTCCAAAGGTTTCTACAGTGATGTTTCACTGTAGGAGCCAGACGTTGGCTCGGAAGTAGCTCTTAACAATGCTTCTCCAGACGCCCCGAACAATCTGAAGATTAATCAGAGAAAAAAATCCCTGCTCCAGTGTCCTGCTGTCCATACATGCACATAATTGCAGTCTGTTCTTGTTGGTTTTCTTGGATAGGGTGGCGTCTTTGCTTACCCACCTTCTGCCAAAGTAAAAAAGCTCTGCACTGGTGGCAGCAGGATTCTGTTGTGTCCTGCTCAGGAGCAGAAGGTCCTGCAGCTTGGTTCACCTGCATGGATGTCCTGACGTTTCTTCTGTGCAGCAAAACCTCTCAGCTTGGAGCTCTTAATAATCCAGAAACTATTATTCCAGCTGTAGTTTCCTGTGTGTGAGCCAGTGTTGACTGGGATGGTGCTTTCTTTAGAAGCAGCAGTGCTGTCAGAAGAAGACAATTATTTCAATGCGTCTGTTTTAGTGCACTGCTTCTTTGTTGTTGGTTTTTGCCAGAAAGGTAAGTTTCAGGTTAATAAACCCACATGCAGCCAGTTGATCTGGATCTGATCATTCTGAACAATAAACCAGAGAACCTTTAGCACAGAAACTAAACTGTGACGTTTGAACAACTCAACACTCGTTAACGGACTGGCTTTATGCATTTAAAAAAAAACTGGGACAGAACTCAGCTCAGCGTCCTGGAGATCTGTCAGCTATAAGCCGCGGAGTGATACCTCCTCTCACTCACTAGGATCTCTGCAGCCGTCGTCTCAGCTGACACATCCGTCCGGATTCTTTGCCTGGAAACATCTGAAACTAATCGGAACCGCCGTCAGATTGAGACGGACGGACCTCCCAGCCTGCGAAGGGTCCATTAGGTGGGAAGAAATGAATTTGTGTTCCCAGATCAGCTCGGAGTTCTGGTTTTCCAGTCTGTCTGTGAGGGTCCAGCTCTGACTGCTGTAAACACGTCAGCTGCAGGCAGGTTGACGGATGAGTGGAACAAAACCAGGACTCACTGCAGCAGGGGCCCGGTCCAATCCCGGAGAGCTACATCCTGCTATGTCTGGATGAATCCCTGCCCCAACACACCAGAATCAGATGTCTGAACTCAGTCATCAGGATCTCATTGGTGTGTTGCAGAAGGGATCCATCTAACATTGGCAGAACCAGGCCTGCACGCCTCTGCACTGCAGCAAAGAGTCAGAGATACATTCATTGAATGGCTGTAAATAGTTTAGGTTTGTTAACTTTCAAAACATTGTTGGGTTGGCTGCACTAGTTGTGCAGGTAAAGAGCTGCAGAGTCCACACCAGTCAGAGCTCAGACTGTCCCTCATTTACTTATATTTCAATGGTAACATTTATGCAGCAGTATGCTGAAACATGCATAAACATGAATAAAGTACAGAGGGATTACTAAACCCAGCTTTACCCTTCTAATGTGATTCCAAGTCCATATGTAGACTGTGCCTGAACTCCAAGGTGAAATCCCTGCAGTATCATGAAAGGTCTGCTTGAGTGTGGGTGGTCATTGGAGGGTCTTCAGGGCTCCTTATTAAATGTGGCCCAATGTGAGGTTTTTCTGAGCATGCCCAGAATATCCATAGAAAGCTTCTGTTATTTCTGAAGTGGCAGCATATGCGGGTCCTGGGTGGAGCATGGGGAAGCATGGTGGTAGCGTATCATGATGTGGGTCCACAGCACCACTGTGGCCTGGTCTTTGAGAAACAGGACTGGTTACACTACAACACCAGCATGGTGGAGTTATTGTGGAAATGAACTGCTGACATCAGCCACTTTATTAGGTACACCTGTTCAATTACTTACTAAGTTAAATAGCAAAAATCACACGGCATCTAGACCTGGTGAAGACACCTTCCTGAAGTTCTGAGTATTAGAATGGAGAAGAAAGCAGATTGAAGTGACTTTGAATGTGAGATGGTGCCAGATGGGCTGGTCTGAGTATCTCAGAACCTGCTGATCTGCTGGGATTTTCACCCACAACCATCTCTCTGGGTTACAGAGGATGGTCAAAAAAGAGAAAATATCCAGAGAGCAGTAGTTGTGTGGAGGAAGATGTCAGAGGTCAGAGGAAAATGGAGATACTGGTTCCAGATGATGGAATGGAAACAGTAGCTCCAAAAGAACCATTTTTCAGCTTATCCCAACATGTGGAACCTTGAGGCAGATGTTCCACAGCATCAGAAGACAACACCAGGTCTCTCTGCTTTCAGATAAGCACAGGAAACTGAGGCCAATATTCACACAGACTCACCAGAACTGGACCAGAACAGGCTGAAAAGATGTTTCGTGTTCCGATGAGTCTTGGTTTTAGCTGCAGCATTCAGATCGTTGGGTCAGAACTTGGTGTAAGCAACATGACCGCATGGATCCATCCTGCTTGGGTCAAAAGTTCAGGCTGGTGGGGGTGGTGTCGTGTTTTCTGGTACTCTGTTGGTACCAGCTGAACATAATTTAAACCTTACAGTCGACCAGAGTATTTTCTTCTGATGGCTGCTCCCAGCTAGATAATGCTCCATGTAACAAAGCTCAGATCAGCTCCAGCTAGCTTCTGGAACATGATGATGAGTTCACTGGACTCCAGTTTCCTCCACAGTCACCAGATCTCAGTCCAGCAGAGCTCCTTTGGGATGTGGTGGGATGAGAGATTCCCAACACTGATGTTCAGTTCTACAGCAACTGTGTGGTGCTGTCAGGTCAACATGGACCAAACTCTCGGAGGACGTTTCTGACACCTTTGAATCTGTGCCATGAAGAATTAAGTTGGTTCTAAAGGAAGTAGGGATCCAACCAGGCACTGACAAGGTGTACCTAATAAAGAGTCCGTTGGGTGCAGAGTGTGATGAGGTAACAGGAGAGGGTTTGAAGGACATGGAGAAGATGCACAGAGCAGCTTTAGGTGATGTTTCATCAATGAAGGTTCAGATCCAGCCATGTTCTACAAGGTTCTTCATCCAGCAGGAAGGAACCTGTAAATGAACTTCAGAAATCTTTTTCCGGGCTTCATAAAGGATGTTTGGATCTCGGCTGTTTTTTGTTTCTTTTCAGGACAAGCAAGAATTTAATCGGCAAACAAAAAGGTTCTGTACAAAAACTGTTAACGCTGTTTAAAAACTGTGAGCATCAGAACCGTCTGGTGGGCTCAGATGTCCATCTTTATGTGTCTGCAGTGTTTCCTGTAGGAGTTCTGACAGGTTAAACAGAACTTTCAGATCCAGTTTCTACAGAACCACTCAGTACAAATATACTGGCATTGAACGAGACTGTGGGTGTGTCTCTCTGCACTCTGGGCTCTGATTGGTCAGAAATCTGACTCTCGGTCTGAAGATTAGGCTGTGATCACGAAAGGAGTTAAATGTAAAAGGTTCTGAATGTTTCAACTGGGTCAGAACCATCATTACCCAATAAGCTGAACATTCTGTGGAAAAATCTGGAAAAATCCTCAAAGTTACACTGTGTTGATCAACTGGAAACGGGATCAAAATGATAACTGGGTCAGGTAAAGTCCAACTTCCTGTGACCCATTTAAACTTTGAATGATGAAAGTTCTGATGGAAGGTACGGCTGAGATATGGGTTTATCGCTGTTTTAACCAGAATGTTTTATGGAAATGGTTTTTTATGATCTCTATAAAAATCATTCTGATTGAAAATCTACAAAATTCTTTAAACTCTAAGATTAGTAAAATGGAAACAGAATAATCATTTTATAACCATTTTATAATCATTTTAGAACCATTTTTTAATCATTTTATAACCATTTTATAATAATTTTGTAATAATTTTATAATCATTTTATAACCATTTTATAATCATTTTATAATAATTTTATAACCATTTTATAATCATTTTATAATAATTTTATAATAATTTTATAATCATTTTATAATAATTTTAGAACCATTTTACAGGAAAAAAGAAACCAAATGATGGGATAAGGAAGTTTATTATAAACTGGCTCCCATATTGAAAAACTGTGTGCAGTTTTCCTGCCGGCCGGCATCCTTGCAGTTCTGATGAAGTGACCCCAGTCCGTTTACCGAACGACTCGGACTTTAATAGAATCATTAATGCAGATATGCTGTAAATTAACCTGTTACTCAGAGATGATTTATCTGAATTATTTCATGCAGGGTGGATTCAGCTCCTGCCAAAAGTGTTTTATCAATGGAGGAGGAGAACTAAAATTAGCTCCCGGGTTCGTTGATGGGACAGATCGACTGAGGCTGCTGGTCGGGTCAGTTTTGGACAGGTTTGTTAGTTTCTCTGTTCCTGCTGTTGAGCTGTTCCCTCTTTGCACACATTTAATGTTGGTGATTGAAACCCAGCAGCCATCAGATACATGTTCTGCAGAAACCCGGCTACCTGGCCCTGAAGGTTCTGGGTTGAAAGCACCTCGCTGTCTGGGACAGATGATGCCAGCGGAGCAGATAAGGAGACAGATGTCACCACAGCCAACAGGATCTGAGAGGACAGAGCTATTTTTAGGCTGATCTGCGGTCCTGCTGTGATCTGCTCCAATTAGACAGCCGGTGAGGAGAACGAGGCGACTCTTCATCAGCTGAATGCAGATAAAGAAGCTCTGAAGTTCATAAAATAAAAGAATGAAGCGTTTGTTGCTGCAGGCCTCGATTTTCCCATTCCAGCCCGACTGCACTGAGGTCAGTGAGGAATTTTCCAGTTTAAATCCAGTTTTGCGCTCCTGAAGCCAGCTTCTTCCCCAGAACACGGACTGACACCTTCACAGTGTCCGTCTGTGACTGTGAATCCGTTTCAGCTGAGAGAGTAGGAGTGTGAGAACATTCTGCAGAGGTTCAGAGACGACCCAGAAGCCCACCAGCTAGAGTCCAACTTTCAAATAACTGGACTCATTAGGAACAATCTTCCCTCTATGGTGCAAAATCAGAGCTCAGTTGGGCTAAAAATCATCAGCATTTACGTAAATAGTCCAGCTCTACATTACCTGATGCCCAGCTTCTCTTGGCTCTGAAGGAATCTGGGATGGACCATCACAGAAGGAACATGGGTCAGATGCCTCAGTTCTCCAGATGTTTGATGAAAAAGGAGCATCAGGCCTGTTCTCAGCAACCAGTCCCTGCAGCCAGACTCTGTAATGCTAGAAGCTTGCTTCATGGTATGGGCTTGGATCAGAAATGGCAACTCGAGTTTGAGATGTTGACTTCAGACTTGACTTAGACTTTAGTCCTAAACCTGAGACTTGACTTGGACTTGTGGTCTGAGACTTGAGTCTTGGAACCAGTTTTTATGTTCTGTAATGAAGAATGAAAGGAAGCTGGTCTGTGAGCTCCAGACTGCAGCTGCTGCATGTTTTACTGTGAAAGGATGAACTTGATTATCAGCCAGTGATGTTGGTGGATTATTATGGGATGTTATTGTTTATGTTAGCTGTAGCTTCATAATAATAACCACGTGAAGGTCTCTGACTGAACGCTGTAATAAATGACTTTGGATCATTTAGGAACGAAATAAACGTAACTGACCTCTGACCTTCTCTTTCTGCTAAGCTAGCTGCTACATCACAAGGACACTTCCTTGTGGAAATATCATAATGAAAGCACTTCCTGTTATGTTCATTCACTTTGTTTCCTTCTATTGTACTATTGTATTCATACTGCACGCTAACATGGAGGTTGTGAAGAAACAACGACTTAAACGTGTGGTCTTCTTCAAGACCTGGAGCATAACATCCCTGAAAATAAGCTGTCTTCAAACGGTGGAAATATTCTTTGGGAGGTTTGAACTGTTTTTGCAAAACTGTCAAAGCATTAATAGTGGCAGCGGCTTCATCTCTGTAAACATAGTACTCTTCTCTAAGAGCCCGGCAGAGAGCTGGATAGCTGTCCCTAATTTCTGGAGGAAGAGTCTTTATGAACACATGAACACTTTTAGCTGTTGTTTTCCAAATAAGTCTCAGCTTCTCACGATCAGAAGGAAAACACAAGTCCAGCAGACAATGTTCAACCTCAAACAGGTAAGCATCAATATTTGACTCCTGGCTATCTGGATCAAAAACTTCTATGTCCTTAGCAAGTGATTCAAGCTGTTTGAAACGGACACGATGCTCCCAAGGTGGACCACGTCCATCTGAGAACTCACGTTGGTTAAGTTCATGAAATGGTGGAAGATTATGATAAAACCTCTGGGGAAGAAAACAAGTTTTCTCATGATTTAAATGAGAGCTTTGTAATGAATGGACTCGTGCAAGTGGTGCTGGGTCAGGTTGGATTGAGTCACCTGAGAACCATGTGCTTCTCTCCTGGTCCCTAGGGGTCGACACAGAGTCAGAAAGGAGAGGGGTGCCGATCAGGCTGGAAGGGTGCTCCTCCCACTGAATCGGGCCACTTGTGCACGCCAAGTCCGGCACTTGGTCATCTTGGTGGTTGTTCACTGCAATGGGATGTGGCAGGACACCACTGGAGACCATCTGACGTCCAACATTTCTGTTAAGGTCTGTGGAAGTAAGTTAGACACTTTGGCTAAATTTAGGAGGGGGAGACTCTGACCTAGGTGCAGGATGCCTACTGTCTGAGTCTCCCCCTGCTGTGGCTGCTGCAGCTGCTGTGAGTGAAAATGCAAATTGGGTACCTGAGAGGTGGGGGTCTGTCCCCCCTTTTGGGATGAAGCTTCCTTGAGCTCATCTGCCTTCAGGTCCACTAACTTTGCTTCAGCTTTCTTGGTCCTCTCCTCGGCTTTTGAGAGCTCAAACTTCACAGCATTCTCTCTTTGAAGGGTCATCTCATGGTCAGTCTGTAACTGAGAATATCTTTTAGCTTCCAGTTGTGATTTCTGCTGATACAACAAGGTAAGCCTACCAACGACATCTGAAATCAGAGCCTCTCTAGTTGAATTTTCAATTAGGTCAAGTAATTCTTGAATCTTTTTATCACATGCAGCAAGGTCAAACTGATTTAAAACATCCCGCTCATCTGGAGACAAACGGATGAGATCAGCAACCACCACCTTCTGCATCTCCACGTCTGCTGAATTCATAATGGAGTTTAATTCCATTATTCTGGCAGACACTACAAAACAACAACAAAGTTATGAGAATGTTGCTAAAAGCAACAACATCTAACAAATGTATGTCCAGCTATATATGTATATCTGACTATACGTATATTGGAAACATTTGATTGTAAAATGGGTGCACCAGTTGATCATTCAACCTGTGACTTATGACAACACTATGCTCCAAGTGTTATAATGCTACTCATTTCTCTAAGGATATTTGTGATTTTAGAGTTAATTTTTCACCTTTCTTTGGGAGAACTAGTGATTAGACACTACTCTTAACCTTTAAGGGAATTTTGTTTAAAATGCAAAGGGAAAAGAAAATTGCTACACCTCCTAAGTGTAATAATTGCAATTTGACTTTTGATTCACCCCCCTTTATGGCAGGGTGATTAGTTTAAATTTGGGATTTAATCTGGCAAAAATCCTGTTCTTTCAAACCATAAAACAAACTATAAAGTTCCTGAATAGGTACATGCATCAAAATTAGGTCAGATATTGAGATTAACTGCAAAGTTAATTCGGTTTCAAATTGTGGTCTTCTACAAAACACAGCCTCTGGATACAGACTGTCTGGACAATACAGACTGTCTGGACAGCGAGGTTAACTGAAGTTAAACCAAGTCTCAAGTTATTGTTTGCACAGAAGAAACCAGACTGAGTCAGCACATCTAAAATTTTGCTTATGTAGCAGAGTCGATTGTTACTAGCACGGAGATATTGGAGTTATTAATTTTGACGAACGTCTAAAATTGTGAACTCCTGGAGTTGTCACGAGTTAAAATGTTCTCTTAAATATAATCAATGACATCTGATGTTAGAACTCCGATGTTTTGAGTCCTATTGTGACCAGTGACAGCTGGTTTTGAGCTAATCACTTGGTACCTCAATAATGTGCAGTTGTGGTTTTATTCATTCACATTTATGTGCAGTGCAAGCTGTTCATAATAATGCCCACCCAGGGACGCCACTATATTGTAAATATGAATCTGAGATTATTATTTAATATTAATATTTTAATATTAATATTTTAATATTTTACCAAATAATATTTCGGTCTGTTAAGGATTGTCCTGTGAATACCAGCCCATTAAGGCGATGGTATTAGGACAGAATAGAAAGGTGGGAGACGAGCTCTGGCATTATTGAACAGCATAAACTCTGCACATATATGGAATTAATTCACACAATTTCTTAAAATACAAGAATTTATTAACAAAAATAAGTCAACTCAAAGTCAAACATATTTCAATCAACAAACTCTTTACTATGCTAAAACAATCCAACTAAACTACCAAGCAGAATGAAAGAATAATGAAGACTAATGGGCTATGTACAATATAAACAAGTTGATTAAAGATGATTAGAAAACATGACAAAAAGAGTGATGCAACATTACCATACAATGTTTATGTTTGAGAACCAAGGATTATCTTGAAGAATCTGGAAGTGAAGTTAAGTTAGTTTTGGAACTAACTTAGAAAATAATCAGCAACATTTAGACAACCATTCACAATGCAAGATCAGATTAAATATTATTTTAATAAAATAATGTTTTAAATAATGATCTGCTGAATAAAACCAACCTCCTGGATGACTAATTCTCAACGGTGTCTAATTAACTGCCTTTATTTATTAAAATAATATTTGAAGAAATATTATTGAGTATTTTGGAAAAGAGCCACATTTTCCTGGAGAAATGGGGCTTAATGGTGTTTACTTAGTTATCAACTCTAGCAAATGATGTTCAGGAACTATTATTCACTAGCTTGAAAACTAACAACCTTTCTGTTGACTAGCCTTAATGTTAGCACACGTGTTCTCACTGGCTGGCCGTTGGGCTAACAAAGAAGCTAGCTAAAGTGCTGAGCTAGAAGATAGCTTAGCACCAGAATCAACACATACCTTTAAAATACCAGGGTTAAAATGCATAAGCGCGGATGGCGCGTTATGAGCAATGTTCTGGTTAAAACCACCCTTTAAATAAAGTTTATCTTAGCTTCAAAACATACAAAGAACACGGAACCGGCACGTGCCGTAGCTAGCCTACTAGCGCTAAAGATCGCCAGGCTCCACAAAACAAACTTCATAGAATGAAAACGTTCAGATTATTTCATCCTAACTGTTAATCTGTTAATCTGCCCAAACCCAACCTCTGACCATGGTGAGTAAACGTTGTCCAAGGGCGATGAAGTTCGAATAAACGTCCACAGTCAACAAGCGGTTGGTTTTCAGCTAACCTCTGCGTTCGCTCTGCAATAGCGTTAGCTCCGGAGGGCTGGGCGGCTGTTCGTTACCGTAATACGGTGGTGCAAGCCATAGTCCGTCCTTGCAGCTCGGCTTGTAGAAACAGCTTCTCCACCGGGATCTCTCCTCGATACAGTTTTGCTTCTGTGGGGCCTCGAAGAGAAAATGTAAGCAACTCTTACACCTTAATTTCCCCGTTCATGAATGAAAATACCGAATACACAGACAGTATTTCATTCTACTTAACTTTGCATATGATCGGTGATCGTATGGCTTCCTTGGATCCAGTTGAATTTATGTCTTTTTGCCAGCAAAAGACATCAGCGCGCTTTCCTCTCCTATCCGGTTCCTATGGAAGGCCGCGTGGAAGAGAGAGACTTGTGGAAAGGTGGGGCTTTTATTTGGGTAATGGCGCCACAGGAAGTCCGCAGTTACACCCTTTCCTGGCTGTGCTGGAAGAAGGTTAATGCACTTTATTTTGAAAAGTTCCAGGAAAGTATGTACCGGAGTTTTAGTGTTGAAACCCATGGCTGTGGTCCCAACACTTCCTATACTTTGTCTCGTTCATTATGTTGTAATTTATACCTTAAATTTGAACATCTTCAACATTAACAGGTTTTAATCTCTTTCTATTATTTGTCTTAGAACATAAATGTCTATATTTCTAATAAGGTAAATTTTACAACAGATTAATTTTCAAAATAATATAAATCAGCCTTCTGTAGGTTTTTGGATGGGGAATGATTGGAAGATAATTATGAAATGTTTTAATGTAATATTTACAGCTTGAGAACAAAGTACCTGGATGTTGTGGATTTGATGAGAAAATGTTTCTATCAGTCGTTAGAGACTTGACTTGGACTTGGAAAGAATGACTTGTGAGCATCTCTGGGTCCAATCTGTGCCCTCAGCAAAGCTCATTTGTGCTTCTGTTACTGGAGAAAAGTCCAGCAGAGATTTTAGAGCAACATCTGCTGCCATGGATAGACCACGGAAAACCAGGTTCTGCACATATTCAGCTGCTGGGCCATGCTCTCTATACAGAATCTGGGAACTTTTTATATTATCTTTAAGTCCTTCCACTGCAGCATAAATATAAATACTGCATAGATCAATTAGCAGACAATCAAGGTCCTGTTAGGTAGTGCTATTTTTAACGTTTAATTTTTCCATTCACGTTTAATTTCCCAGCATGCATTCCCTCCCATGAGAGCTCCAACTGTGACAGTGTTGAGCAGAAGAAGGTGATCCCATCATCTGTGTCCTCTGAACTGATTGTGTTTGATTGGATTTATGTCCGGGACGGGATTAGAGACGTCCGAGCTGATAACCAGGAGAGGCTGTGATGTCTCGTCCTCTTCCTCTCTATCACGATCTGTCCATCTCTGTCCTTTCTCATTTCACCCTCTGTCTCACACACACACACACACACACACACACACACACACACACACACACACACACACACACACAAACACACACTCTTGTTTTGCTATATGTAGTGAGGACCATGTGTTGACTCCCATTGACTTCCATTGATTTTCAGTCATTTTCAACCCTTTCTATGCCCTAGCCCTGACAATAACCCTAAACCTAACCATTACCAGTGCATGCCTAACCCTAACCTTAACCTAAAGTCAATTCACACCTTAGTCCTAAACCTAACCGTTAGTGAAATAGGTCGTGAGGACCAGCAAAATGTCCTCACTTTGGTACAAACGGTCCTCAATTTGATGGTGAAATCGGGAAAATGGTTCTCACTGTGATGCCAAGACAGGAACACACACACACACACACACACACGCAGACACGGTTGCTTTCAGTGTTCAGCTAAGAGCACTTGTACTTGTACTTGTACTCGTACTCGTACTCGTCGTCTTCTGCTTCATCTGGGACCGGGTCGCGGGGGCAGCAGACTCAGCAGAGACACCCAGACGTCCCTCTCCCCAGACACCTCCTCCAGCTCCTCCGTGGGGAACCCAAGGCGTTCCCAGGCCAGCCGAGAGACATAATCCCTCCAGCGTGTCCTGGGCCGTCCACTGGGCCTCCTCCCGGTGGGACGTGCCTGGGATCAGCTCTCTTTTCACCACAACGGACCGGCACAGCCCCCTCATTACTGCGGCAGCCGCACCGATCTCCCACTCCATTCTTCCCTCACTCATGAACAAGACCCTGAGATACTTGAACTCCTCCACTTGAGGCAGGAACTCCCCTCCAACCTGAAGAGGACAAGCCACCCTTTTCCGGTCGAAAACTATGGCCTCGGACTTGGAGGAGCTGATCTTCCCGCCTAGAAATCCTGTCCATAAAAGTTATGAACAGGAGCGGTAACAAAGGGCAGCCTTGCCAGTGTCCAACATGCACCGGGAACAGGTCTGACTTAGTGCTGGCAATGTGGACCAAACTCCTGCTCCGGTTGTACAGGGACCGGATGGCCCCTAAAAAAGGGCCCCTGATTCAATACTCCTGGAGCATCCCCACAGGGCACTACGAGGGACACAGTCGAATGCTTTCTCCAGGTCCACAAAACACATGTGGACCGGTTGGGCAAACTCGAAGCCAGTGTTCCACAGCCGGGACTAAAACCACACTACTCCTCCTGAAGCCGAGGTTCGACTATCGGCCGGACTCTCCTCTCCAATACCCTGGTGTAGTCCTTACCAGGGAGGCTAAGGAGTGTGATCCCCCTATAGTTGGGACACACCCTCTGGTCACAATACTTATGAAGGGCACCGCCACTCCAGTCTGCCAGTCCAGAGGCACTGTCCCCGACCGCCACGCAATGTTGAAGAGGCGTGTCAAAAATGACAGCCCCACAACATCCAGAGACTTGAGGTACTCAGGGCGGATCTCATCCACCCCCAAAGTCCTGCCACCGCGGAGCTTTTTAACCACCTCGGTGACTTCAGCCTGGGTGATGAAGGAGTCCAACCCCGAGTCCCCAGCCTCTGTTTCCACCAGGGAATGTGTGATGGAAGGATTGAGGAGATCCTCAAAGTACTCCTTCTTCCGCCCGATAATGTCCCCGGTCGACGTCAGCAGCTCCCCACCCCCACTGTAAACAGTGTTGGCGAAGCACTGCTTCCACCTCTTGAAGCGTTGGGTGGTTTGTTAGAATCGCCTCAAGGCCAACCGAAACGATTCTGGCAAACCTGGGTTTGTTTGTTAAAATGTTTTAGCTGATATTATTTCCCTCTGTTTGCTTCCCTTTTTATTGTGGTGCTGTCATGGTAACACGGACCAACAAATTTAACGGACATGTCCGGAAAAGAAAACTAATATTTATTTCAGTCAGAGCTCATTATGGTCTGTACTGGTTGCAGTCTCATTAGAAAACAAGTTGGTTTAAACCAAACACATGAGGACATGAATGGAAAATATACTGGGATGGAACAAACCAGGGGTGACTGTGGTGACTGGGATAGAAACCCGGTTCTGTTTGGAGCTCCATCTCAGACACCCTTCCCAGCAGAAACAACATCAAAGTTCCCAGAAAGCAAAGCAAAAACTTTTCCTTCTACAAGTTTGGGTTCAGCTGTGCTACGTGCATGACTAATGGTTCCAGTAGGTGGCAGCAATCTGCTGGTTTTTCAACTGGCTTTTCAAAATAAAAGTCAAATTGTTGGTTTTCTGCTTAGGTCTTAGCTGCTTGGCTAAAAACTAATGATGGGAGGAGATCAGAGTCATGAGAGGGAGACTGAGGAGAGACGAGGAGAAGCTGAAGAACATCAGAAATCTAACAAAACTAAAGCACCAGCTTCTGAAGGTATCGCTTAATAAGTTTTATTTTTATTTATTCTCACTGCTGTGAACTTTATTCAGCAATGGTACTTTACTTCAACATAGAAATAATACTTCTGTCATTTTCCTTCGCAGAAAATCATCTGAGTACATTCCTGCATGTTGCTCCTGCAACTGATTTATAAATGTGCTTCTCCTCCTCAGAGACACCAGGAGAGCTGCCCCAGTGCATGATGGGGACCAGGAAGGTGGACAACATGTGTTTCATGATCTCATGCACCAACTGGTATTGAAGTGGTGGAAACTGGGACTGCTGGGTGCCGATGAATGCTGCATTCATCCTTTGCTTCCATCAGATTGGCTGCATTAATCTTCTGATGCTACTGTGGTTTTAAAGGGTTAATTTTTCATCAACATCAGCTGAAGGTTCCAGAAACATACCTCCAGGAGGTTTGGTCTTTAGTTTCCACTTTCCAGTAAAGTTTAATCATATATCTGCAGAAAACAACAGCCAGCCATCATTTATTGGGACAGATCTGTTAGTTTGCTGAAGGAAAAGCTGAGGAGCTGCTGCAGAGAAGCTCAATGATGACGTCAGACAGTAAATATGAGTGCAAACCATCTGAGAAATGTGTGCTGTTGCGTTGCAGTGGAGGGTCTGCAGGATCGACTGGTTGGAGGATGATTCTGGAGTTACCTCCTCCTAAAAACGCTCAAACTAAAATCAGTCTGACTGATTGTCCACCTTTACACATCACTGCAGGCGGCCTGTTCCTGCAAACTCAGCCGCAAAGCTAAAATCAGAAATGCTTTCTTTGATAAATTTATAAAAAAGCTGTGTTGACTGAAGGTTTGAGAAATTTAACAGAGTTAGTGGGAAATGAAACCTTCCTGGTTCAGGAACATTTGGTAGAAACATGGCTGCTGTTGAATTTTCTTTCTGTGTCAGTAAACCAGTTTCCCTTCACTTCCTTCACAGAAAGTCTTCAGTTTCTCTGCAGGCATAACTGAAATGATGCAACTTCCTACAGAATAAAATGTGTTGTTGGATAAACTGATTGATGTGAAGGTGATACATCTGTAAACAGATTTATAGGAATTACTGTTGGTTTGATGCAAAATAAAGATTAAAATTAATAGATAACAAAGGATTTCTAAAGTTTTTCAGTGTTCCACATCAGGACGATAAATCCTGTCAGCAAGAGAAACTTAATAAAAATGCATAAACATTAAAATAATTTTAGAAATGATCTTTTAAGATTTGTGTGCAGAAACATAAAGATGAAAAGTAACATTTTGAAAATCTTGCTACAGCAGATAATGTGGTAATTTAACTTTTATTTCTCATATTCCAAAATATCTTTCCTTAAATCTTGTTGGATAAAACCTGAATATACATCACATTGTTTGACCCCCTTTACTCTGGTTGCCTCAAATTAAATCCAGTGTGACAAGTACTAACTCAGGTTACTAACAGGAGTCACCTGCTAGTAACCATTCTGGCTGTGTCTGACTGCAGCTGTTCTGTTTGGTGGAAACTGAAGCAGAACCTCGATAATAAAACAGATTCTGGACTTATCACAACCATTTAACCCAGCAGCCATAAAGTGCATTAAAGCAGATTAACAGTCCAACAGGTAGTTTTATTACATCTATGATCTGATCAATTTTATGGCTAATTATGCTGCAGACACAAAACAATTCAGAAACCTGCAGATTTACATCAAAAATAACTACAAAGAGTGAAAACTGCTAAATGTTTCCCAATACACACAAAAAAAAAACTGTAAGAAGCAATCAAAACAAACCATTTTTATCAGTTAGACGATTAAAAAGCAGCAGATATGTTCCATTTTTTCTCCTGAGCCAGCTAGAATAGAATAGAATAGAAATATCCTTTATTGTCCCTCATCTGGAAAATTCAGCTATAACAGCAGCAAAGTGTAATCATTAATCTGAACTTTTCTGACACTGTTTAATAAATATTTGACTAAAAACATCATGGTGTCAAACAGCATATTTAATACTTTAATATGTTCAGGGCCTGACAGAGACAGCAAAGCAGCTCCCACAGCATGACAGGACCACCACCGTGACTTATTAGGCTTCAGGTTTAAGCTTTAATCAGCCTGATCTACAACAATCCTACAGACGTCCGTATTTAACCCGGAGCAGGGTCGGATCTCTTTAAACCCGGGGTTGTGGATTTTATCAGTCTGTCTGCTTCCAGCTCAGGTTTAACGCATCTGAAGGTCATTTTATCGCTGTGTCAAGAAACTGCAACAAATCAGTTGTCTTTTTATCATTATTATAAAAGGGAACAAGATATTTTTTTATTTAGTCATTTGAAACCAGTCTAAATGAGCTTAGAGTGACCTTTTTATTAAATAGGTTGAAGAATTTAATGTAAAGTTGTCAGGGAAGGACTGTGGGTCGGACCAAAGCGCAGACAAGAGCTCGGTAGCCGCATCATAATTTATTCCACACTCCAGGTAGTATGGCAAAACGAAGCATGAACAAGACATAGTCATGGTACACGTAGCTTAAACGAAGCATAGACATCACCGACATAGAAACAAGGAACGAGCGAGGAACCAAACAAACAGAACAACTAATATACACAGAGCACAGAGAGGGGAACAAAAGGCAGGTAATCAAAGAAACAGGGAACAGGTGAAACAAATACAAAGGCTGAGGATGGGTGAAAGGACTAAAACAGAAAACACAAACTAAGCAAGAGAATAAATCAGAGGAGGAAATAAAGAACTAGAATAACTATGAACTAAAGTAAACAGAGAAACTAGCGGAGAACATAGAAACAATAACTTAAGAAATAAACAAAGAGCCATAAGGAGAATCAAAATTACAAAATAAACCAACAAGTCCAAAATGTCACTCCATGACAAAAGCGGTTTGTTGTAATTGTAATTGTTGTAATTTCTGACAATTGTTTCAAAGGTTTCAGAAGGAATTTTATTAATCACACATTGCCTTTATGATCTTAGTGTAACTTTAACCATTTTCTTAACTTTTATTAATTATTGACTTTTAACCAACTTTAAATCTTCAAACTGAATTTTAAAGTAAATGTAATATTCTGGTATTTTAGCTATTTTAGTTGCTGAAGCTTTTATGTTCGATATGTCAAAACTGAATATCATTGTTAATAGCTGAGGTTAAAATATCTCAAAAAGTCAATACTACAGTTATGGAGAACCTATATATACAAACATGTTATCTGTCAGCAGGAGTCCAACCTGTAAAACTGTTTCACCTCAGAGACGTTAAGCCCTGAGGGGTTTTAAAGCAATTTCCACCTGAAATTACATACCTTAAATAAATCAAGTATAGCTCCACAGTTATAAGGCCTACATGCAAACTTTTGGTACTGTGTAAAGGTAAGACATAAAAGAATATTTTTCCAGTGGAACCACTATTGTAACTGTTACTATGTCTGATTTATTTGTGATTAAACAAAGAAAAAATAAAACACTTTTGAGCCTTGCTAAACGTTTTTTCTAAATGAACATTGCAGAACACTATGGAAATCCTTTGGTATTCCTAGGAGAACCCCCAGGTTGCATTCATCCACGTCTTCACTATAACTGTGGCAAATTTGGATTGAATAAGTTGAAGCATATATGTTCCACAAACGTTTTAGAGGACAATGTGCCAGGCAGAAATGGCAGTTAGGCAAAGGGTGCCCAAACTTTCCCAAATATGTTTTTCACCCCCAAAAAAGGGTATAAAAGGGAATGGGGTCAAAAAAAGGGCTTATTACCATTGAAGGAGACCTTCTACATATGACATATGTTGAGGTAGGAAAACTTTACTGGCCATCCGTTAACTCTTACATCACTGCTCACCTCTCCCCGACTCTTTTTATTTGGCACCCAAAGGACAATCCTCAGTCAGAGATCAGTTGTACGTTTTGTTGGAGTTGTTCTTCTAAACTCCTGCGCGTTCGTTTATTTGGTCAAAGCATCTAAATTCTGTACGAGAAACTAGACTTGAATCTCTAAGAAAGAAAAACATGGACTAAGTAATAAAGTTGTTCACCCGGCCGGGGAGAGAGGTGCTGCATCTGCGTAGTCAGGAACACATCTGTTTTTCTCTCCCCTGCACCGTTCTTTTATTGAACACACAAATACTACAGGAAATATACATTTTACATTTGTTGTGCAGCCCTTCTCAGTTTTCTCACACATTCTGTTGGGTATTATTCAGTCAACTCAGAGGTAAGAACGATACAGAGTCAGTTTTACTTGTGACAAGGGTAGCCCACTTTGCAGTGCAACTACAAAGTTTTGACACCCTATCTCTTTATTTATATACACAGTTCAACAGACAGTTCAGACAGGGTGTGTGTGTGTGTGTGTGGCTGGTAGGAGGCTGGTTCTCATGGGAAATAGATAACGGTGATTTTACACACAGGAGGGAGGACTGCACTCAGAGACAAGCTGCACACCAGCAGACTGCAGGTGTATTACAGCACAAAGTTTTTACATGAGTGATAACAAGTCCTCGCACCCATCCAACACATTCTTTTGCTGATGGTCAGTTTCTCACACATCTTCAGGAATCTTCAGTGAGAGGAGAACCATGCTTCCCTAATATACTGCCAGCTTCTCACGATACAGACAGAAAACACCTGCAAGCTTTAACCTTGAATAATAAACACTCATTGTGTGACCACATTAGAAGCTACTGTTTAAGGATTTTTCTAACTCTCAAAAGCATAACTAAAAACTCCTAATAATAATCAATCTATAAGCAGCAAATCCCAAATATATCTTAGCTTTAGCTACTAATGATAAGGCATTTATATTTCCACAGTTTCCACAAGTTTATTAAAATCAGTCTGAATTCAGAGAGGGAGACATCACACTTACACTGGTACCTGGAAACGTCTGTGTGTCGTCTCACTGGGGGCTGCGTTACGTTACATTTTATACCCCACGCTGCTATGCAGCACACATACACAATCATTCTGACTGTGGATGTCTCCCCAGCAACAGTATCAAAGAAACAGAGATACATTTCATCATTTAATTAAATAAATGTTTCCCACAATACAGACAGAGAACACCTGCAAGCCTTAACCTTGAATAATGAACACTCATTGTGTTATAATACTAGAGGGTAATGTTAAGGTTTTTTCTAACTATCAAAAGCATAACCAAAAACTCCTAATTAAAATCAATCTATAAGCAGCAAAGTCCCAAATATATCTTAGTCTTAGCTACTAATAATAAGGCATTTATATTTCCACACATAGCCTTTGGTTATGACATTTACCCTGTATCATCAAAATGTACATTTGCAAACTTAACTGGAAGCTAACAGAGAAGCGCGCAAGCTAGTAGACTGTAATGTTCAAGCAAATTACATCATCAGAGAAGGTGCTAGAAAGACAAGTTATACCTTGTTAGAAAGGTGAGTGTCTCTAGTTTGTTATGATATGAGACATGTGGGGATGCTGCAAAGAGAAAGGTGCTTTCTGTACCGTTTTGTTTACAGAGTCAGCAATGTCTGAGGGACATTAAAATGTCATCACCTGTGTTTCAGTTGCTGTAAAACTGAAATGTATTTGTGCAAAACTCATTTGGGGAATTGTTTTGTGAAGATTAAAGCCTCCTTTTGCGATGTAGAGTAGTTTTATAGACCGCCAAAAACATGAAGGAGTCAATAAAACACTCATTTTAGATGATGAAGTCTTCATTTTTATTGACATTTCTTAGAACATGGTGTTGTTACAGAACCGGTGCTGGACGACCAAACAAACCCAAACAGAGAAAAACAGTTTCCATTTTCCAGAATAAAATCCTTCAAAATAAACCTGGAATTGAAAACAGAAACATGCCAGTTCTTAATGAGAGCCGTCTAAAAAATGCAGCAAACAAGAGAAATAATAAAGGTTTTACAACAATCTTCATATTTCATAAACTGACCTCTGATACCGCAAATAACTACAGGGTTAAAAAAAAGTCTGTTATTCTGCGTATCAAAATCAACATTAGATGTTTTTTTTTTGTTCATTTTGATTTTATAATCAACCCATTTATTCAAAAAACCCCAAACCAAACAAAGTTATTTACAGAAAAATCCAGTTTGTTTGTTATGAAAATCCAACTGAAGCCTCTGTTAAAGTTTTCTGATGAGTCAGCAGTGAAAAACCTGCCCAGAATATCTTATATGTTCTTCTTCTACATCTCAATAATTAAAGACAATAGAAACTAAAGGCAACGACAGGTAAGTTAAAGATGGACTTGTACAAATGAAACGGCTCCCTGGGTTCTACGGGTTCTCCGGGATGCTCAGCAGATTAATGTGGATCCAGTAGCAAAACCGACTCTGGAATTTTAATGATTTTCTTTTTAAGTTTGCATATCTGTATTATTGTTAAATATGTGTTTGCTTCAATTTACATTTGTTCTTCATTCTGTGTAAAACTCTTTAGTTCTTTTCAATTAATTTCCCAGAAATGACAATAAAAAAGGCTAAACTCTCCTATAAAACAGTAAACTTACAGACTAAGAGGTTCAAGTAAAAATATTTCAATATTTTTAGAATAAACTGATTTGAATTTCTAGTTATTTTATAAAGAACACTGTGATGTTTTACCTTGGTGCTGCAGATTTTAAATTAATCAGATTATTTGTTTGTTGTCTATGAGCTAAATTAAATCATTCCATGAGAAACACTTTTTATAAAACATACAATATATTAATATGTTCCCTCATAAATCAGCAAAACAAAAACAAATTTTAATCTTGGCATCTTTAATATCCTTGATTTGTGTCGGTTTTTAATCAGCGGAAAGTTCTGATCCAGTCGACCCTTAAATTGGTCGTATAATAAATGCTGCAGTGGAGACTTTTATTTAAAATAAGCTCAGTGGGCCACGAGGACAAACCAATACGCTGCAAACAATTAAAATGAAATCATGCAAATATCTCTGCTGCTTTTGCTTAAAAAAAAACAACAGATCTGCTGTTAGTTTTTATTCCATATTTTTTTGTCTTGCAGCTGATTTTATTACATAAAAAAACTTTAGTCCATCATATCTTCCACACGTCCAGAAATGCTGTAACTTCCTCTTTTCTCTTTATTGATTTAACCTTAATAGCGAGCTGTGACGCTGACTGCTGAGATACATGACCTGCGTAAAATCTAGTTAAATAATGCGCTTTTCAGCTGATTGTTGTTGTGTTAAATTGTTCGGTTTCAGCTTTTTGAACTGAACTTTCTGCATTGCATCACTTTGTGACTGAGAGTCGATAATCAGCTTTAAAGGGCGGCTCACTGTGGTCCGAACTCTCCAGAACATCATGAGTTGGAGGACAAATGACACCAAACTCTGGTAACCTGGAGCTATGTGTTGAACGGATCTGCCCAGCCCAGTTTTGTAGAAGTAGAAGAACGTTGGGCCAGCAGTTAAATAAACCCAACACCAGCAGAGGTTTGGTGCCACTTTAATCCAGGTCTGCTAGAAAAACCCATAAAAGAGGCTGATTTCCAGAAGAGAAAACTAAATAAACAATGATCCAGCTGAAAATCTGACTGCAGACACCATCTACTACTACAAAACAAGCCCAGGTACATATATTTTGTCTAATATGTCAGTAATATGAACAATGCAATCACTATAATGTTTTCCTCAAGTACTTTTCTTTCTTTTTCACAAACAGACATTTGTTGAAATACACAGAAAACTGCTGTTGTGTAAATCTCAGTAAATATGTACAAACTTCAGACTTTTCTGACTAAAGGTAAACCCTTGTGGCATTTAGGTGGACAGATGACAGAGAAGTTCATCTTAATGCTCACGGCTCTAAAAGTCACTAAGCTGCCCTTTCTTTAGTTTAAATGGGCAAAAAACTCTTTCTGCACAACCAGCGATGAGGACGGTCCATGAGGAAGATCCCATAGAAACAGGTCCATAGTGTGAACACTAAACTGAAAAAATATCAGATCAGGAGTTGATCTGGACCAGATTCTGACTTCTTAAGCCACATAAATTTGTTTGCTTTAATGAAAGCATAAAACCCAAAGAAACTGAGGTGAAACGGACCTTGCAGAGCAATTCAGACACATTAAACTGCCCTGATCTAACCTCACAGTGTTTCCCTCCATCCATCTATTCTTTACAATCAACACAATATTTGTGAGGAGAAAAAATCTAAACTAGAAGTACAATATCACTGATGTATGGTTTGAACATCTCATCTTCTTCTCACGTTCACTGTTCAAGCACGTGGAAAAACGTTTCCTCCCCTTTTTAAACTGGAACTTCACCAAAAGGTGCCTCTACAAAGTATTGACCCAGGGAGTACAAATGCAGGCCGCACTTTTCAGAATTTTATCTGTAAAAAAATTATTTTTCTTCTGCTTTACAGCTATGCAGCAATTTGTGTTGGTGCGTCCCATAAAACCCATTAAACTTGGTGGTTTCAATGGGACACAGTAGGAAACCGTTAAAGGGGTGTGAATACTTATCCGATACTCTGTATGTGTGCAGCTTCATATACTGCGGCATTAGGTTCAGAGGATGGGTTCATTATCCAGAAATGGTGAGTTTATTATTCATTTGTTTTCTTGCCAACATCTAAATGGACTACAGACAATGAAATGTCTAAAGTTCGATGTAAATCAGTGTTATATCTGATACTCCAAAAGAAGATAATATGTTCAGAAAGTGTAAATAACAATGGCTGGTATGTGATTCTGTCTAAGTAAAAGGGTTGGATAAATTAATGCAAAACCAAAATAAACATAATGCTAGTACTTTTAACACCACTGTGGACAAACAGAGAATCACATATTAAAAAACACAAACTTGAATTAAAACACTGAACAGAAGCATAAAGATTGAAAGCTTTTGCTTTTTAGAAATAAATATAAAAATTCATAATGAGCAACTTTAAGTTGCTGCAAGGAGTAAACATTCATCAACATCTACGATACAAATTATTTCCAAATCAGTTTTGCCAATAAAAACCAGATTTTTCCCTCATTGGGTCCAAACGGTGCTGCAGGACCCTGAAAAGCTGAGCTGCTGAGAACAGCAGCTCCTCACTGCAGCTGGACCCAGAACAGAGAGGTGAGCGAAGAGCAACCAGACTGTCATCATAACGGATCATTAAAAGTCTGATGAAGGGAGATAACCCAGGTTGTTTCTGCAGGAAACAGGACTCTTTATGACCCGAAGAAATGAGTGAATGTTCTGGACTGTGACTGGAACAGTGATTTCAGGCCAGAAATGAAAAGCAGTGAACTGACGACCCCTAAAATCTCTCTGCCTGCGTCGCCTCAGAGAGGTAACAGCATTTACATCAACAGCTTGTGTGTTTAAATAAAGCATGTTTTATAGTTCAAGCTGCACTGCTGCTGTGGTGTTACATAATGTCTTAAATCTGCTTTTCTGCGCTTTGCTGTTTCTGTAAGACCAGTCGAGTTAAAAAATACCAGAACGCCCTGAGAGTGACTGCTTTCCGGGTCAACTCCTCCAGAAATGGGCCAGAAATGATGAAAACCTGGAGCCCAGCACTCAAAAAATGATCATGGTCAAAATTAATATTAAATATAAAAAATCTTGCACTCAAAAAATCTAAAAGATACATTAAACTGTATAACATGAAGAAATTATCACCAGCTTAGATTAAGATTTTTCTGCAGAGACAAATCTGAACCATGGCAGGAGAGATTTGGCACTTTTCGCCATTTATAGAAAAGTTTAAACTGTAATGCAGGAAGTTCGCTGCATGATACAGATGGATGGGGCAAAAAGGTCATAACAAAAGGTCAGCAGAGGGGGACAGCAGGACAGATGGAATCAGCTGAAGGTCAAGAGGAAAATGATTAGCTGGACGATGAGCCGCGAGCCCAGATGGACGGAGCGAAAGGACAGC
The DNA here is from genome assembly GCF_021462225.1 of Girardinichthys multiradiatus. Lineage (NCBI taxonomy): Eukaryota > Metazoa > Chordata > Actinopteri > Cyprinodontiformes > Goodeidae > Girardinichthys > Girardinichthys multiradiatus. The sequence continues at coordinate 2,507,685 of NC_061812.1, read as the reverse complement.
AGGGATGTGGAGGACGAGCGGAGAGCGATTGATGCAGCAACCAAACTAATACACACACCATGTGACCTCGGCTGCTCTACTTCCTGTCCTTACAGCACAAGGAGTTACATCAACAATCCAAGTGGGATAAAAACTGCTGCTTCCCATCCTGCAGCTTCATCCACACATTAAAACACTCCTCTGGTGGCTGTCTCCAGTCCAGATCCTCTCCTCAGGTTCACAGAACATAGCCACCATTAACGGACCTACAGGACAACGGAACCAACTAAACAAACTAACGTATTTATCAGTTCAACTTGATTCCTGATAAAAGTATGATTTTGGGGTGATTGCAGAGTTGAACTAGAAGGTAAATTATAGCTGTGATAAATATATTTTATATTAATGTGAATATTACCATTAAAAACCTGCAGTAAAGTTTATGTCGGCAACGAGCAGATGAGTTTCAACTGAATAATTTCTTTCTTGTTAGTGGTTCCTGATGTTCTGGTATGATGTTTGATGTTCTAACACAGGTTTGGTAGAACCATCTCTTCTGTACAAATGTGAAACTGTTCTTTATTGCAAGATATTTCTAAGCTTTCTAGAAATGTGGTTTTGTTTTAACAAGAGCTGCAACTTGAGAAAACCACAAGGCAAAAATGAATAAACCAACAATAAAGGAATAAATACCTCGGTGTTTCTGCCTGATTCATATCATTAATACGTACTATGATCAACTCCTGCAATGGCACTAAAAAAGCTTTTAACTCTTCTACCTTCACACATAATAAACCAGTAAAGATGGACTTGATGACGGCTGAAAAAAAACTCTGAGTTCAACATTCAAGCAGGAAGATAAAAGACTTGTAAGATGAGGAAAATGAGGAAGATTCGCCGCAGTCTTCCCTTAGAAATAAACCTTTCATTGTTAGGTGATATGTTGTCATGCAGAAATAAAACTGTGTTTAACTTCTACAGCAAGCAGAGGACCTGCTGGTATAAAACATACAGTACATCAGATAAATAAATAAATACCATCTTTATTGTGGTGTGCACCACTGCTACATGCCAAAAACTGCAGGTTACTTCAGTCCTTTTCCACTTAATACATCTGCAGCTTCGGTTTCTTTGGGGCTTCTGCTGCAGGTCACTTTGTATACACTGCACATCTGTGTTTTCTATACACACCTATAGGTGTCTTTATGCACACTTTGATAGCTTTTGATTTAAGGTAAAGCTGCTCTCTCAGTGTTTCCTAATTAAAGGTATTGATGGTCCAACTGCTGCACCTTGAGTCCCTTAATGATATTTAGAGATAAGGCTGTAGAAGTGTCTTTTATGCAGAAAATTCATTTTTCTACTTGTGTAAAATCCAGCTGCGTAAATCAGTGATGCTGTTACTGTTTGACAAAATAAAGAGTTTTATGGCAACAAAATGAACCGCGGTGAGTAAGAAAGAGAGAAAAAGCTCCTCTAACAGTTTCCCATCTCAGTATAACTGAAAACAGAGTTCTGTGATCCACAAACAGATCCTTGGTTTTCTTTTTGTTATGGCCTTTTTACCTTTAGTTTATTTTCTAGTTTAATTTAAAATAATCTTTGCTTGTCATTCTTTTCTTAGTTAACTCTGATCAAATGTTTAACTGAAGCAGTTCACATGTAAAGTTGTTTGAAGAACAAAGTTGAAGGTAGTACCCAATCAGGTGGACATTTACTACTTTAAATCCTCTGTTTTCTCTGAGAAGAAGTTTGTTGTAGGTCCAAAGAGAACTTCCAACGTCCAAGAAGAGATGTAGACAAACCACATCACCCTGGACTTTAATTCACTGTCGGCCAGGTTTGGTTTTATTAATCTTAAATATGAACATTTTTCATAAACACTTTGAATCAAAGTCTGGATCTTCTGTCTCTGAGTTTCTTTAGCTGCCGGACTCTCTTGCCAACAGCGTCTTTCATCCGGTCCTGTTCTGGTATTGTTGGCGACTGTAACCCAGCCTAAAAGTGACAACAGTTTGACCCTGTCAGCTTTAGGGTTCTGGTCCCCTGTCATACCCACTCCTGCACCGGGTATTTGTAATAGTGCTGCATCGTGTTCTGCTGTGCTCCTTTTCTCTTAAACTGGAAAATGGTGTAGACCAGCACCAGAATGCACAGTGACAGGATGCAGGGGATCACCACGGCGATGGCGTTGACTGTCGTAGGGACGTCGTTTATGGTCACGATGACGTCCACGTCGTCAAGAGGCAGCTGGCGGTCTCCACGGTTGCTGCCAGAGCGCTCCATCTCGGACTGGTAGCAGCCCATCCAGTCTTGTAAAATGGACTTTGGATATCCAGGTTCCACCGTCAGCTTCTGGTTGTCGAACTTCCAGTACTCCTTCCCCTTGTAGAAGTAGGTGTGGTCTGAGGAGGGTGGGGGTGGAAGGTGATGGAGGAAATAAACAGAGACAGTATATTCAGGGTTAGGTTTAGCTTATTAAAGCTGACTTTAGTTAAGGATTAGTTTATAATCCTCACAAACGATGGACGTCCATGAGAAAATCTGACATGTCTGTTTCAGCTCAGCCACACATTGTTTGGATTTAGCCAAATACATTAGAAACTGGACCTGTGTGTTCTGTCCAAATTCAGCTTAAACACAGAATTTGAAAGTCAGCAGATTTGATCGACCCTGATAACTTTCCAGCCCTCTTTAGACGTTTAGAAAGGTGGACCTGTCGAATTAGACGCAGACATACTCACCAACTGTTCTTCAGTTATATCAGAGGAAAGATTGCAGTCAGGAGACATTAAGCAGCAAGCAGACACATTTATTGAGCCAGACAAAAAAATACAGGCTGAACAATGCATGGAGACAATCCTAGGATTGACTGATCCAATGTCCAAAGACCTTTTCAGGAGCACCTCCCAGTTTTAAACACCATTATCACCATTATACCCTGAGCTGGAGGCTTTCTTTTTCACTCTTATTTGCTAACCATGTTTTCTGCTTCTGGCCACCGCCTCCTACCGCTCAGCTATGTCGCTTTAGGGCTCAGTCCAACCATGTTTCGGGTCCAGCAGTCCCAGTACATGAGCTCAAACCATGACCATCCTACTCTAGTCCAGGATTCATACAGAACACACATAAAAGAGACATATGGTATTCCTGCATGTTGTCCACTCCTTCTCCTTCTCCAAAATTTGTTAGAGGAACATCCACCACAGTCTCCAGGATCACTGTTTTCCACATCATCTTTAATGATTTCAACACTGTAAAAATGCTTATACTGCTTCCTTTGGAGGGCAGCTCAGTGTGTCCTCTTCCTCAGTCTCACCAGCATCCTCCTCTGTAACACCAATGCTCTGCAGATCCTCCTACTCTTTATCATGAACCTTCTCAGTGGTCTGCCTCTGTTCCTCCTTCCTGACAGCTCCATATCCAGCATTCCAACCAGCCCTCTTCTGCACATGTCCAAACCATCTCAGCCTCATCTCTCTGACTTTATCTCCAAACTGCTCTCCCTGAGCTCCCTCTCTGATATACTCTCATATAATCCTTTTGGTTCTTTCCAGTGACAGCCTGAACATCTTCAGCACCACCTCTTGTCTGTTGGTGCCATCGCCTCTAACCCATGCATCCTGGCAGACCACGCTACCATCTAACAAACCTTCTCTTTCACTCCTGCAGTGATCCTTAGATGGATAGCATGGAAAGGTTGGCAGGGTTCTGTTAACTAGTTATCAGTGGTCAGTACCCTACATGGACCCGAACAACTTAAAGTCCCCATATTTTAATCAGAATAATGTTTTTGTTCCTTTGCACAGTTCTGTGTACTGATGCTTTTGGGTTGGGTTCCTCTGGTGTCTGAAGTTTTCCTACTTTAGTTTTTTATGAATAAAAGAAGGTCATTAAACAATGGGTGATAAAGACTGACGACAGTGTTGGTATCTCAGCTACTGTCATGTTTATTTCATCCCATTATCTCTTCAGAACCAGAATTTGAACTGAAAAAGTTTGGATGCAAAAGTGTCCAATTTGTTTTTCTTTTGTTACTTTCATCTTGCAGGAGAACATCTCACAGTTTCTCCAAACCCAGTAAAGGGAAGGTTAACACAGGTATTTTATTGACTACTGAAAACTACTCCACAGAACCCTACTTCCTAATCTTTGATTTCATTGATTGAAGACTGGAAAACATGCAGAGCAGGAGATGCTGGGAACCAGGATTCTTCATGTTGGATAAAATCAACAAACTGTAGTTTTTAATTGGTTTAAACTGGAATTAAAACATTCTGTTGATCTTAGTTTAGACTAAAAACAACCACAGATCTGCTATTTGATGAATTATTCATATTTCTGCTAACCTGAGGGCATCAGCACCTGTTGCTCCAACCCAGAAATTAATAAGAAAACTGAACTCCAACATCTTTTGAAAATGACTGGTTCCATCATCTGAGTGAGTCTCAGTCATTTCAGAGAGAAACTTTCTGCTGAATTCAGATGATCTACAGTTTAATCTAATTTTAATGTTTTAATTTTACAGCTTCCATGATATTTGAGGAGCTCGTAGAAACAGTTTCCCTGCAGGTGGTTAGCAGAAAATTTCCCCGAAGCTCTCAGCTGTCTCATCCTGTTGTAGAACTTCAGACGATCTAAGCATGACTGAAACGACCTGTGAACTACATTAAAACGTAACAGTCTGAAGGATTTAAACATTTTCACATTTCCCAACTGAAGTCAAGACTTCTGATTGAAATATTGAGGTGGGACCTCTGGAGAGCTGAGCAGAAAAAGACATCTGCCAACCTTAAAGAATGCATGAAGACAAGGTTGTTGCTGCTGAAGGTGCTTCAGCTCCAGATGTGTTGTTTTAATTTATTCAAGTAATCAACATTTTGGACCTCCTGTCTTTAACAAATGTACTTTTCGTATAACAAAGGGCACCAGTACCTTAGATAGAACCCACCCTAATGACAGCTAATTACATGAACCTGGTGTTGCACAAACATCAGAAAGATCTCAACCAGTCTTAGACAAATAAAATCTGTTTATTTTAAAAATGCAATTCTGAAACAGAAAACCTCCTTCGCTCTGCTGAGATGTTCCTAAACTAAGCATGAAAACCTCTCTGAGTTTTCTTCTGCAGCGTTCATCAGTCTGGATGTTTGGATCTCAGTTGGTTTCCACCAGCAGAGCTCTCCAGGGTCCTCATGTCTCCACTAACCTCACCTGTTACCTGTTCATGATCAGCACACCTGGATCTGCTGTCAGAACCAAACTAAACTCCACATCATCCACTTCATGTCACCTTTAGTTTGTAGCATCTGGACAGATTATTAAGCAGATCTGAAGCTGACCTGAAAGCAACCAGATGATCAGTCAGACCAGATCAGATCATCTCCAGTTTCCTGTTTAAAACACTGAGCTTCAATCTGATCAATAAGGTTTCATTTGGACTTTATGTTCTTCATGCTGAGAACATCAGAGCTGCTGTTTGCTCACTGAGATCTTCATCGGTAAGATTGTTACTTCATCCTCAGTGGCGATGAATGGAAACATCTTGTCAGTGAAGGTGTGTGTGAAGGTGTGTATGTGTGTGTTAGTGTCCAGATCAGAGAAGGACAGCTTTCCTCTGTCCCAGTCCAGATTCACTCTGATCCTCTGGAGCTTCTTCTGTACTGAGAGATCTGTGGGAGGAGCTGGTGGAGACCATGCTGAGTATTTACCTCCAATAAAACATATAAACAACAATCCAGATTTTATGATTCCCTTCCTCTGGACAGACTCTGCTATCACACCCAGTTCCCAGTATCCACTGTCTCTAACATCAACATCCCAGCTGTGGTTCCCTGAGTTAAAGCCCTCAGAACTCAGGACAGACCACCACCAGTCATCAAACCTCTCTGGATTATCAGGAAGCTTCTGTTCCTCTCCTTCAGTCACACTGGTCAGATCTTCAGACAAGAAGAGTTCTGAACCAGCAGTGTTTGGGTCCAGGATGAGAGGAGTGTAGGACACCATGTTCTTCATGTTGCTCCAGATGTTGAAGGCCAGGTTGCCCAGATGTTTGGCCTGGTCTATCAGAGCTCCTGAGGGCAGCTGTGGACCATCCAGCAGGGGGCAGCGCTGGACTCTTTCCACTGCAGCCTTGTAGTTGTGCAGGAAGGAGACGTCTTCAGCTCTCAGCTCCTCCTCTGTGGCTCTGACTGTGGCTGAAAGAGCTGTTATCTCTCTGCTCAGAGCCTCCATCTTCTCCTTCATCATCCCACTCTTCTGCTCCTCTTCCTCCCTCAGTGCAGCCAGCCTGGCCTCCTCTTCCTCTGCTAGAAACTGATGAAGCTTCTTAAACTGCTCCTTAATCAGCCTCTCTGTGTGTCGGGCCTGGACCTTCACGTGTTCTGCTGTCTGATTAAACTCCTCTTGAACTTTCTTCCTGAGCTTCAGGTTCTTCTTCAAAGGTTCCAGAGTTTCCTGAAGGTTCTTCTTGTGTTGCTGAGCAGCTTCATTGATGGGTCTGAATCTGTGCTTGGTGTGTTTTTCTGAATCTCTGCAGACGAGACACACTGGCTGCTGATGGTCCAGACAGAAGAGTTTGAGCTTCTCAGAGTGCAGACTGCAGAGATCCTCTGAAGATCTCTGGTCTCTCTGCTGTAAGAAGGTCTCACACAGGTTCTTCAGAGCCAGGTTGAGAGGTGGTTTATCCTTTGAAGATCTCCTCTTACAAACTGGACACTCTTGTACTGGTTTCTCTCTCCACCAGTTCTTCAGACACTCCTTACAGAAGCTGTGGCTACAGGACAGAAGAACCGGATCTTTGAAGATGTCCTGACAGACCGGACAGCAGAGATCCTCCTCTAATCTGGAAGCCATTTAGTCTCTGAGTGAAGCTGAAAACACAGAAGGTCCAGTCAGTCATGGCTCCCTCCCTCCTCCACTAACGTCCCTCAAAGTTACTCTGAGTGTTCTTGGTCCAACTCACCTTCAGTGTGTGGAGCAGCTTGAAGCAGCAGTGTTGGAGGTCTCCAGGTTCCTCTCCTGCAGCTGGACTCACTCAGAGGAAGCTGCTGGTTTGGTCTGAAGGTGGATCTGATCCGTCTGTGAGTCTCTGCAGGGACCAACGATCACAAATTGCTTCCTGCTGTAGTTCAGGTGTGTCAGGTGAGGGGCGGAGCTTAAACCTGCAGACCTGCTGCTTCACCTGTAACTGAGGTGTTTCAGTCCAGAATTCAATCTTTCAGCTGCTGTAAAACTCAGACTAACAGGTTTTATTTCTCTTCCTCAATCAGAACATTTCCTGTAATAAAGGCTGTAAAATAAAGTGTCCTCAGTGCTGCAGTCGTTCAGCTCTGAATGAACTCAGTAACTATGAGGTTCTTCAGGAATAATCAGCTGAGCTCAACAAAGTTCTCCTCTTCCTCCTCTATGTTGTGTTTGTCCGTTTGTTACAGGTCCTTCTCAAAATATTAGCATATTGTGATAAAGTTCATTATTTTCCATAATGTAATGATAAAAATGTAACATTCATATATTTTAGGTTCATTGCACACTAACTGAAATATTTCAGGTTTTTTATTGTCTTAATATGGATGATTTTGGCATACAGCTCATGAAAACCCAAAATTCCTATCTCACATAATTAGCATATCATTAAAAGGGTCTCTAAACGAGCTATGAACCTAATCATCTGAATCAACGAGTTAATTCTAAACACCTGCAAAAGATTCCTGAGGCCTTTAAAACTCCCAGCCTGGTTCATCACTCAAAACCCCAATCATGGGTAAGACTGCCGACCTGACTGCTGTCCAGAAGGCCACTATTGACACCCTCAAGCAAGAGGGTAAGACACAGAAAGACATTTCTGAACGAATAGGCTGTTCCCAGAGTGCTGTATCAAGGCACCTCAGTGGGAAGTCTGTGGGAAGGAAAAAGTGTGGCAGAAAACGCTGCACAACGAGAAGAGGTGACCGGACCCTGAGGAAGATTGTGGAGAAGGGCCGATTCCAGACCTTGGGGGACCTGCGGAAGCAGTGGACTGAGTCTGGAGTAGAAACATCCAGAGCCACCGTGCATAGGCGTGTGCAGGAAATGGGCTACAGGTGCCGCATTCCCCAGGTCAAGCCACTTTTGAACCAGAAACAGCGGCAGAAGCGCCTGACCTGGGCTACAGAGAAGCAGCACTGGACTGTTGCTCAGTGGTCTAAAGTACTTTTTTCGGATGAAAGCAAATTCTGCATGTCATTCAGAAATCAAGGTGCCAGAGTCTGGAGGAAGACTGGGGAGAAGGAAATGCCAAAATGCCAGAAGTCCAGTGTCAAGTACCCACAGTCAGTGATGGTCTGGGGTGCCGTGTCAGCTGCTGGTGTTGGTCCACTGTGTTTTATCAAGGGCAGGGTCAATGCAGCTAGCTATCAGGAGATTTTGGAGCACTTCATGCTTCCATCTGCTGAAAAGCTTTATGGAGATGAAGATTTCATTTTTCAGCACGACCTGGCACCTGCTCACAGTGCCAAAACCACTGGTAAATGGTTTACTGACCATGGTATCACTGTGCTCAATTGGCCTGCCAACTCTCCTGACCTGAACCCCATAGAGAATCTGTGGGATATTGTGAAGAGAACGTTGAGAGACTCAAGACCCAACACTCTGGATGAGCTAAAGGCCGCTATCGAAGCATCCTGGGCCTCCATAAGACCTCAGCAGTGCCACAGGCTGATTGCCTCCATGCCACGCCGCATTGAAGCAGTCATTTCTGCCAAAGGATTCCTGACCAAGTATTGAGTGCATAACTGTACATGATTATTTGAAGGTTGACGTTTTTTGTATTAAAAACACTTTTCTTTTATTGGTCGGATGAAATATGCTAATTTTGTGAGATAGGAATTTTGGGTTTTCATGAGCTGTATGCCAAAATCATCCGTATTAAGACAATAAAAGACCTGAAATATTTCAGTTAGTGTGCAATGAATCTAAAATATATGAATGTTAAATTTTCATCATGACATTATGGAAAATAATGAACTTTATCACAATATGATAATATCTTGAGAAGGACCTGTATATTAATACCATTCTTCAAATTACACTATGAAATCTTATTGTTCATCTCCAAATTTTCACCACTTTATCTGTTCATAAGCCAATTTATAATTATTAGAAATTGTGAGCTGAGTAATAGTGAAATGCAGCATTTATCAAAAAGGGGTTGAAGGAAAAAAGCCTCTTCTCCATAAAAACAATATGGCAGCTGACGTAGGTTAGCAGAGAAGCATCTGAATGAAGGAATAAACTTCCAGGACAAAGCAGAAATGTTTGATTCAATTCATTCAATTCAATGTATATTATATAGGTATCTTCAAAGAGCTGTTGTAGATGCTGATGGCTGTGGGCAGGAAGGATCTCCTGTAGCGCTCCGTCTTACAGCAGATCTGAAGAAGCCTCTGACTGAAGACACTCTGTTGTTGTAGGACAGTCTCATGAAGAGGATGCTCAGGGTTCTCCATAATGTTCTTCATTTTATGAAGAATTCTTCTTTGCACAAGGATCTCCAGAGGTTCCAGAGGAGTCTCTAGAACAGAACCAGCCTTCTTTATCAGCTTGTTGAGCTTTTTTAAGTCCCTGGTTCTGATGCTGCTTCCCCAGCAGATGATGGCAGAAGAGATCAGACTCTCCACAACAGACTTATAGAAGATATGCAGCATCTTGCTGCAAACACCAAAGGACCTAAGCTTCCTCAAGAAGTACAGTCTGCTCTGTCCCTTCTTGTTGACGGCTTCAGTTGCATCTCTCCACTCTAGTCTGTTGTCCAGGTGAACACCGAGGTATTTATACTCCTCCACCACCTCCACTTCTTCTCCCATGATGGAAATAGTTTTTGACTTATTCCTGTTTCTCTTAAAATCTACAATCATCTCCTTTGTTTTAGTCACATTCATGATGAGATGATTGTTTCCACACCATGCCACAAAGTGGTCCACCAGCTCCCTGTACTCAGCTTCTTGTCCATCTCTGATTCACCAACGACTGCAGAATCATCTGAGTATTTCTGCAGATGACAGGAGTCTGTCTGGTCCTGGAGGTCTGAGGTGGACAGAGTGAAAAGGAATGGTGAGAGTACAGTCCCCTGTGGTGCTCCTGTGCTGCTGACTACCTGATGCTCCCTTTGCTGGAGGCAACTCAAATGTTTCTAAAACATTTGAGTTGTGACAGGAAAGCTGTGGGTCAAAGGAGGGTTTTCCCTGTCTCCCTTTCTGAAGGCTCTTTTTTCTTGTTAAGCAGGTCCTTCAGGTCACTGGTGATCCAGGGTTTGTTACTATGGAAGCATCTCACTGTTCTGGTGGGGATGGTGTTATTCACACAAAAGTTTATATAGTCGGTTACTCACTCAGTCATGGCATTGATGTCCTTTCCACCACGACACAGTGCGTCCCAGTCTATAGCCTCAAAGCAACCTCGCAGGGCTTCTTCAGCTTCCTGTGACCATTTTGTCACAGTATACTCCATTACAAGTTGCCTCTGAACAAGGGCTTTGTATTTCAAACAGAACAAAACAAGATTGTGATCTTTTTTTCCTAGAGGAGGTCTAGCTTTAGACATGTGTGAGTCCTTGACATTTGCATAAAACAAATCCAATGTTTTGTTTTCTTTGTTAGAGCAGCTGACAAACTGTTGAAACGTTGGAAGAGTAGCAGAGAGTGAAGCATGGTTAAAATCACCAGATATTACCACAAACGCATTGGGGTGTTGTGTCTGTAGCTTAGCAACAACTAGGCTGATGACATGCAGTGTCAGCAACAGCTGATGGTGGAATATAAACCGTTGCCAAAAAACAGCGGCGAACTCTCTGGGTAAATACAAATGGACAAAAACTCAATTCTAACAGTACAATATCTGGACTACAGAGACGAGACTTCACAGTAACGTTCTGGGTTACACCATCTGTCTAACAAGTACTGCTAATCCACCTCCTTTGCATTTGCCGCTTCTCTTTACGTCTCTGTCTACTCGTATAGTCAGAAAGCCTGACAGTTAGATGCTGGAACTGGGGATATGATCATTTTCTCTCTTCTCTTTGTTTGTGCTCTATATCTACGGTGCTTCCTTTTTAATTCATCAGGGATTTGGGGTTGTGGTTCAGGAATTATTTGAGCTTTTGGGATATTAGTCAGCTGCTACCGGTTTAAAAAAAAAGCACCTTGTTGTTATGGTTAAACATCATAACAAATGTCCAAAGGTTATAAACAACAAGAGCAATTTGAGTTTTTAAAAAGAGTATATCAGAATGAAAGTAACAGAGCTACTCCAACATGCTGCCACCTTGAGCGGCACAACTTCATGTTTGGATATAACTGAACACAGAATATCAGCAGAAAAACCTCATAAACACTGTTGAGCACAGTGGTGGAAGAAGGATAATTTGGGCTTGATTTTGAACCCACAGGACCTGGACCGCTTGCAGTTATGGGTGCACCTTTAACTCCTCTGTAGACCCAAAGTATTTGCAACCAAATTGAAATAACAAAACACAACACAACAAAAAGAAGAATGGCCTAAAACTTTGTGATATGGTTGTGCTAAGTAATGTGGTGCAGCCGGAACCTGTTTTTTCTGGTAATGTCTACTCTCAACAGAGAGTGGCTGAGTAAAACTAACACAGCAGATCTTCTTTCATACCTGCTCATTTCCCTCCAAACAACTCTGATGAGGACAACTTTTTTTATATTAACAGGCAGAACATATTCGGGCATACTGTGAGCAGCATAGACTCCGTGCGCACTGTCCGTGGCTTCATAGTTGAGCATACCAGTTTCCTATATTTCTGGTGACAAATTCCTACATTTCGCATACATTCTGCCATGACCACATTGGATGCGGAGGCAGAACTAATTCGCTGTGTAGTTTTGGAAAAACAAAAAGAAAAGGAGGTGGTGTTAAAGGCTATTAAGCCAGACTAGGGAGAAGAAGAGGAATACACCTCTCTCTGCGAGGCAGAGTGGCCGTGATGCTGCCCGTACTTGCGACTGGCTGTTCGGAACAGTTGTCACAAATAAAACAGTTTGATGTGGAGACTTTTTGCCGCCAAGCAGTTTGTTGTGTGGCATCGTGCACGCAGTTGTAAAAATTGAGCTTTGTGCGGACATGTTCGGCAGATATCCGCTTTGAGTCCATGCGTATGTCGGCAGGGAGTCAAGTATGTGCGACTGTGTTTTGCCCTTAAGACACATTACTGAATTACCTTTCTAAGCCAACAGCTCAGCGGACCAATAACCGATTCCTTTTCAAACAATGGTGCTTAAGTTGGCTAATCTTCTGAATACCATAATTAGGCTGCTGAACTATAAATGAAAAGAAAAAAATGTTAAAACTGATTCTAGTCAATGTCAACATTTGTCAGTTTGACCTTAACGATGACACGTCAAGAGACAGGAATAAGATACATGAAGGCACTGTTGTCTGTTTCTCTAAATAAAAGTAGATCTTCAGGCACTTTGTTCCCATCATTCTGTCACAAAGAAACAACTGATTCCTATTTTTTAAGTGGAATCCATGAAAACACAACTAATAACAGTCTGACCTACAGAAAATAGTTTATTTTCTTTAGGTCATATAGAACATTATTCTTCAGCTGCAGCCTCAGTTATATGTGTAGTTCCTCAAGGTTCTAGTCTGGGCCCTGCCTTGTTTTAATTTATATGTATCTTTTGAAGGTGAATTGTTAAAAGATAAGAAAATTATCTTGCATAGTTTATCTAATATAACATCTTGTTCCTGAAGCAAGCTGAGCTTGTTGAGTCAAAGGCTGTTAAAACGTCTGTAGCTTTAAAGGCTTTTGTTTCATTTCTAAATAAAAAATGATTACTTCATCTGAAATATTTTACAAAATGAACCTTCTGTGTCATGTCGTGGTGTGGTGGTGGACCCCAGAATGCAGACAACAGCCAGAGTAGTGGTGAGTAAGATTTTTTTAATTAACAAAAATCAATTTAGCAGGTGGTGGCAGGTAAGCGTAAATACAGGAAAACAGACATGGACAAGTTTCGCAGGACAGACTTGGCATGATTAGATGAACAGTGAATGTTTCCGCGACGAGTGTTGACACCCAGCCATGGATGACTCTAAACTGTACATCTGCCAGTTGTTACTTTTTACACATTTCAGTGTCACACTGACTTCCACTTCAGCCCAGGAAGAGGAGGAGTCAGAGCTGGCCTCATTCCATGTGGGTCTCAAACAGGTACAGGTCAGGAGAGGCACGACGCCCGAATGTCTCCTTGCTGGCAAGCAGACATGACTCTTCAACTGGGATCCAAAAGTGACAACGATCACGGCGATCACATGCAACCAACTTAAGTAATAATTTTGCTCTTCTTGTATCCAGCATTCATTCATATAAAGGGTGTAATAAGACAAGCGTGGCTTGGCTTTTCTTCTGAGGTTTCCAGAAGCAGCTCTAATTGAAGCGGGTTTCCCCCCCGTGGCCTGGAAAAGAAGGCCAGGACTGCATTGCAAGCCTTCTTGCGTGCACATCCAGGTAGGGAGAGCTACTCCCACTGAAGGGGAAGAACATGCCTTCTTCCTATGGTTCGGCCGGGCCAGCGAAACAGCCAACCCCCTCACAGCTACTGAGATTAGCTGCAACACTAATCTCTTTCAATCCACACGTGGATGACCGGACCTCCCTCAACTCGTCGCCTGGAAACCTTTTCCTCAGGACCCGTTCGTGTAAGAGGTAGTGTTTGGGCAGAGAAGATTTGCTTAGAGTTAAATAATCTAAATAATGTTCGTTTAATGACGTTTGTTTGGTTTGTGTTAAGAAAACTCAGCTAAGTGAGAGCAGACTAGCTGCTCAGCTAATGATGTTCTGTGTTGTGTTTTCAAAGTTAAGACAAGCTTTATTTAAAGGGTGGTTTTTAAACACAGATCGGCCATCATGCGCCGTCAACACTTATGCATTTTGATCCTTTTATTGATGGTATTTGAAAGGTACATGTTTGATTTTAAAGAGATAATAACTAGCCATAAGCTTCTTTTCTTAGCTTCAACTGCTATCGGCTGAGGTAACACATGACTTAGGAGTCTTCTAAGAATCATTTATCCAGGAAGGTTTGGTTTTTATTCAAAATAATGTTTCGATAAATATTATTGTACTAAATAAAGTCATGGTCATGGTTTTTAACCATCTTTGATTCACTTGTTCATATTGTATAAAGTTGGTCTTCGTTATTCTTTAATTCTGCTTGGTAGTTTAGTTGGATTCTTCTAGGATAGTAAAGAGTTTTTTGATTGAAATATGTTCGACTTTGAGTTGACTTAGTTTTGTTAATAAATTCTTGTATTTTAAGAAATTGTGTGAATTTATTCCATGTGTGGGCAGAGTTTTGCTGTTCAATAATGTCAGATCTTGGCTCACCTCTTTCATTACTGTCCTAATAACACCCCCTTATTGCTCTGGTATTCACAGGATTACATTTAACAGACCGAATTATTACTTAATAAAACATTAAAGTATTAATATTATGTATTAAATAACATATTAATAATAATAATAATAATCATTATCATCATCCCAACTCGAGTAAACAGGATAGAGGAGTATATATGGAGCTTGGTGAAGGTGGACTGAATGAAACTAATTTCTATGGCATATTGTGGCAAGGAGTAAACACAAAACATGGCTGGAACTAAATACTACAAGGACATAATCACACCTAAGAAACATAGCTATAACAGAACATAAACCGGAAAGCAATATGAACAGAATACAACAATCACAAGAAACCAAACCTAAGAAAACAACTAAAGGACCACCTGGAAAATAATAAACAGAAAGATAATCCAAAACTCAGCTGTGAGAACAAAATCAGAAAAAAAACCCAAAACCAAACACCCCCAAATCATAACAGTCTGTTGATATTTACAGGGTTCAGGGTACAGCCATCAGGGTTCAGTACTGTTCTACAACTAGAAAGGGGAACGTTTTCACAGCTTTCTGTCAAGCAGGACTTCTCATCGTGGCAGAGCTGACAGTTGCTGCTGAGCTAACCTCTGCTGATTTAGCCAGATTGTAAAGGACACACAGGCAATCTAAGCAATATATTGGTACCACTCACATCCCTCTCTGCTGGTGAAGGCTCCCTGTGGAGAGTCAGGGACTCCATCCCACACACTGATGGACTTGGGGTATCCTGGATCCACGGTTCGCTTTTCCTCGTTGTAGCGCCAGTACTGCTCTCCTTTGAAGAAGTAGGTTTTACCAACGACCTCCCAGCGGACCGCTGCATCGATGCCGTCTTTGGGGAGGAAGCTGCCCAGCTCCATGAGGTTCTGAGGGTAACCCGGCTCGACCTTGACCTCCTTAAACACCCAGAACTTTTCACCTAAAAAAAAGTAGAGAGGAGTAAATCAAGATCGATGCTTTTGAAAGAGTGCATCTCCAGCGGTTTTAGTAGCTTTAGACCTGATTTTTTTTTTTTACCACTGAGGTTGTGCTCTATTAAAGTTGATTGATTGATTGATCAATTAATTGATTGATCCTTATTAAAGTTCTCCAGGCTTTCTGACAGTTCTTTGGTAAGAAACAGATTCTGTGGTATTACTGGTCCTTCTCAAAATATTAGCATATTGTGATAAAGTTCATTATTTTCCATAATGTAATGATGAAAATTGAACATTCATATATTTTAGATTCATTGCACACTAACTGAAATATTTCAGGTTTTTTATTGTCTTAATATGGATGATTTTGGCATACAGCTCATGAAAACCCAAAATTCCTATCTCACAAAATTAGCATATCATTAAAAGGGTCTCTAAACGAGCTATGAACCTAATCATCTGAATCAACGAGTTAACTCTAAACACCTGCAAAAGATTCCTGAGGCCTTTAAAACTCCCAGCCTGGTTCATCACTCAAAACCCCAATCATGGGTAAGACTGCCGACCTGACTGCTGTCCAGAAGGCCACTATTGACACCCTCAAGCAAGAGGGTAAGACACAGAAAGACATTTCTGAACGAATAGGCTGTTCCCAGAGTGCTGTATCAAGGCACCTCAGTGGGAAGTCTGTGGGAAGGAAAAAGTGTGGCAGAAAACGCTGCACAACGAGAAGAGGTGACCGGACCCTGAGGAAGATTGTGGAGAAGGGCCGATTCCAGACCTTGGGGGACCTGCGGAAGCAGTGGACTGAGTCTGGAGTAGAAACATCCAGAGCCACCGTGCACAGGCGTGTGCAGGAAATGGGCTACAGGTGCCGTATTCCCCAGACCTGGGCTACAGAGAAGCAGCACTGGACTGTTGCTCAGTGGTCCAAAGTACTTTTTTCGGATGAAAGCAAATTCTGCATGTCATTCAGAAATCAAGGTGCCAGAGTCTGGAGGAAGACTGGGGAGAAGGAAATGCCAAAATGCCAGAAGTCCAGTGTCAAGTACCCACAGTCAGTGATGGTCTGGGGTGCCGTGTCAGCTGCTGGTGTTGGTCCACTGTGTTTTATCAAGGGCAGGGTCAATGCAGCTAGCTATCAGGAGATTTTGGAGCACTTCATGCTTCCATCTGCTGAAAAGCTTTATGGAGATGAAGATTTCATTTTTCAGCACGACCTGGCACCTGCTCACAGTGCCAAAACCACTGGTAAATGGTTTACTGACCATGGTATCACTGTGCTCAATTGGCCTGCCAACTCTCCTGACCTGAACCTCATAGAGAATCTGTGGGATATTGTGAAGAGAACGTTGAGAGACTCAAGACCCAACACTCTGGATGAGCTAAAGGCCGCTATCGAAGCATCCTGGGCCTCCATAAGACCTCAGCAGTGCCACAGGCTGATTGCCTCCATGCCACGCCGCATTGAAGCAGTCATTTCTGCAAAAGGATTACCGACCAAGTATTGAGTGCATAACTGTACATGATTATTTGAAGGTTGACGTTTTTTGTATTAAAAACACTTTTCTTTTATTGGTCGGATGAAATATGCTAATTTTGTGAGATAGGAATTTTGGGTTTTCATGAGCTGTATGCTAAAATCATCCGTATTAAGACAATAAAAGACCTGAAATATTTCAGTTAGTGTGCAATGAATCTAAAATATATGAATGTTAAATTTTCATCATGACATTATGGAAAATAATGAACTTTATCACAATATGCTAATATTTTGAGAAGTACCTGTACACTGAGACACACTTATTCACACTGTTTGTCATGCTCTGATATGTGCAACTTGAGTGATAAAAATAATGACAACAACAACAACAAAAGCACATGGGGCGATGACTTTACAAGCAAAAGTCCCCCTCTGAGACAGTTGGAAAATTAGAAACAAGAAACTTGTCTTCAAAGACAAAGACATGCAATTTTTAAATGTCTTAAGATCACAAACGAACACCTGAAATGTTCATAACCTATCAGAACTTATTTTAACTGGAAAACTTGAAATGTGTTTGACATAAATGAGGCACGTTACATTTTGTGAGCTTCTTTCTGTATATTTGTGAATTTTGAAAAACTAAAACCACTCAAAGTGTCAGTAGATCTATTATCTCCTGCTTTTTACTGAATTGTTCTACCTTTGAAGAAGACAAATTTTCCGTCGGACCTCTCGTAAGCAGCATCGATGCGAGGAGGCAGGCCCTTCCAGAACTGGTTGATTTCAATGGGATAACCCTCCAGAACCTTGTTGTTCCTCAGACGCCATAACCACCGGTCCTGGAATAGAGCAAACAGAAACTTCAGTGTTCTTTGGACCAGCCTGAACTGTGCCAGCATCATTAAAGAAAGAGGATGCAGAGTCGCTCCGAGTGGTTTGCTCTCTGCTCTGCAATCGGACCAAAAACTTCAACTGGACCACAACTGTGTTACTTTGAAGGACCCTAGAAAAATTCAAGGTAAATTCAAGATAAGGGAGAAAAATGCTGAAAAAGACAAAATATTCCATTTACATGCAAAAAAAATAAAGTTTTAGCAATTTCTGTGTCTTTAAGGTTTTTAGATGAACATATTTGTAAAAACAACACGGGAAGAAGAGGCAGCAGTTCATTTAGTGTTTATAAATTATTTTAAAATTAAAAGTATTTTATATATACTGATTAAAAGTTAAGTTTTCATTTTAGCACAGATTTGGTGAAAGATGAGGAATGAAGCATCAGGAGGTTGAGCTTCATCTGGGGAATTTCAGGTCTTCTCCTTTAATCCTCCCAAACAAGCCAGACCTGTTCAGTCTCTTTTTAACTATCCTCTAACAAACTTTAACATTTAACCAGCTAGCTGAGGCCTATGGAGTCTCAGATGGTTCATATGTAATTTCTCTGATGATCGAACCCACTGAGAAGTTTTCCTCTTGGTAATAATCTTTTTCTCTGAGGAATAATGGCCTTCAGATAGTTTTTAAATGACCTTATAACTCTTCCCAGGTTGGTGAGCAGCAGCAGTTGGTTCTCCAAGGTCATTGCTGATGTATTTACATCCTGTCATTGTGTTAACACACCTGATGCTCCAGAGCAGCAACAAAAGTTGGAAGGTTAAACAAGTGATGTCACAATGTAAAATCTTGTGGTTTCGCTTCCACTGAGGCTGAATTTATCTTAATTTATGACCTGGTGAGTATCAGATTACATTCTTATGTTCTCGTAGACAAAAACTAATTACAATGAAACATTTAACGTATTTTCCTAGCCTGTACCAAGTCATTTGATGTGTAAACCTGTCAGATTATGTCACTGAGCCTGAGAAGAATACAATCAGACAGACAAACTGAGGAGAGGTGAGGTTGGATGCAGCGCAGAGACAGACAGATGTAGACAGGTGAGCTGCCAGAAAAGATTCTCAGTAATGGGTGATCCTGAAGATAGACGGAGAGTTAGATCTGTCTGTGACCTTTTCTAAAATTCAGTTAAAACATTAGAAACATCTGAATGAATTTTCCTCAGTTATGGTTGAGGTGCAAACACACCCTCCATTTCTGCTACCTGTGTGACTCCTTCTCTTTTCCAATGATTATAATCAGTCTGACAGAGAGAGGTATCCCAATCCTTGTGGTTTTTAGTATAACAATGACCATCAGTGGGCTCTAGATGGACACATTTGATCAGTTTATTATTTTAATTAGTACCCCTACACCTAACCCATTCTAAAATGGACAAAAACCTCCCCAACAACCCGCACCATTCCACCCTTTAAGAAGAGCCTTGAGACGACATGTGTTGGGAATTGGGGCTAAATAAATAAACTGAACTGAATTGAATTATGCTGCAGATTCATGTTGGTTGTACATTTAAACCCACTACCGAACTACATTTAATTTAGACAAATACAAGCACATCTGCACCACTACCTGCAAAAGGCCTCCATGACCGTAGAAGTATTTAAAAAAAATACTGATGAAGACCTTTCATATTTATTACTTTTGTTATTTTAAAGTGAACCATGAATAATAAATATTTACAATAATGGAGGTAGATGGAGAATAAAGTTGTGTTTTTATAGGATGTGCTGATGAATAAAAGTTTAAGTTGTTCTTAAATGTGACAACTAGGTGTCTTTTAAATGATTTGGATCAAACCAGATCATGTGTGTTTATTACTGGAATGGATTTATTTAAACTGGTTTATTGTGAAGTGCCACCAGACGAATTTACAGATAGAAGTGGACTGGTGAATAGATCAGATGGAAAACGTAGGTAAAATGTTTGTTTCAAGCATCTAATTTCACAGTTTTCTCTGAGTTTGACTCATGATGTAAGAATCTGGTGGCGACTGCAGAAATATTAAGCAGGGCCCCTAAACCCAGTCTTTCCTTTGCTGGAGCAACCGACTTGTATAGAAAATCCTAAAGGTGAAGAAAGATGTTGAGAAATGTATTACATTAATGGAGCTTTTATGGCAATAAAATTTACAGCTTTACAGTTTTAAAGTTCTGTGAGGTTGATGTGGTTCTTTGGTAAAATCCTGGTTCTTTTTGAGCACATCAGCTAAAAACACCAACACAGGTTAATTATAGACAATTTATTTACTGTTAGTTTATGGGGGGTAAGGAGTAGATTAACATGAAGCTTCATTTCTCTGTTTGTCTCTGCTTTACATGCGAACCCGTTACTGGATGTGCCATCAGAACCAGGAGTGCAAATACAACATAATCTCTAGGTTTTGATGGTTAGGGCCTATCCCTTCAGTTTTTATGGCTTAGCAGGTTTAAAGCACATGGAAATGAAAGCTTATTGTTAATAACAGGTCCCAAAAAGACAGAAATGTGCGTGTGGGTATTTGTTGAGTGAAGAAATGGCATTAGCTCAAAGATCTCCCAAAGCCCAGCTGAGGCATATAAACTCATATAATGAATGGTAAATATAGATAATGTGAAAACATTCCTCTTGTAAGTATTTAAAATCAATGAAATGTATCATTAGTTAATATAAATATATGTTTTGAATGTAGTTTTGTTGTAAATCAGCTGCTGTGTTGCTCATGTTGTGAGACACAGTCAGCTGCTGAGATGTTGGAAGATCTCATTAATGTTTCAAACTGACTGAAAATGAAAAGTAGGTAATTTAGCTTTAGCTACGTCAGCAGATAGCTGTGTTTTGTGTTTGCTTTCTGAGGAAGATCAGCAGCTCCTGCCGTTAAAAACAACACAACAGATTTACTGCACGTGAACATCATGGACATCTAAAACACCTGCTGCATCTGCACCAACATGCCTGCTTGATTGGGTCACTGGACGTGCCGACAGCAGGTGGTAGATGGGTTCTGTTGGTATGACGTTGGATACTGTTTATCTGCAGGAGAAAGTTCTGTTAGGCCTGAAACATCTCCTTCATCCTCTACTGGTCCAGCTAATACTAATACTAATCCATCCATCCATCCATCTGTCCTTCCATCCATCCGTCCGTCCGTCCATCTCCTTGCATGGTTTACGGAGACCAACAGACCAAACAGTCGTGTTTTTGGACTGGAGGAGGAAGCTGGAGTACACAGAGAGAATCCATGCAAGAACAAGAAGAACATGCAAACTACATGCAGAAAGACCCCATGCCAGGATTCAAAACTAGGACCTTTGCAGGACCAAGGCAGCAGTGTCACTGCTGTACCGTGCAGCTACTTATTACACATCAGTTTTATGTAATTAGTGGAAATGTCAGGATCCACATTCTCCAGGTAGGAGTTAATTCCTCCATCCTTCCTTCTCCTCGTCTAATTAACCTTTCAGCTCTTTCATCCTGTTTCTTTAAAGCACAACAGGACTGTGTGACTCACCATCTGTGGAAGATAACACCCATTAATTACACACGTTTCTTCCGAGATTGGCCGCAGGAGCCTTCTGCATGTCTCACCTTGAAGACAAACAGCTCCTTTCTGAAGAAGGCCACGGTGTTGAAGTTCCCGTCGCAAATGTTGGGCTTGCCGTTCCCGGGCAGAGCTGGTCTATCTCCGGGCGGACGACCCGGACGGGAGTGCCGGTCGTGACTGCATTCCGAGGTGGAGTGCGTTCGTCGGGAAGGAAGCGTGGGTAACGGCCGCGTGGGCTCCAGCATGGGACTGGGGATCCCTGTGGAAACAGAACCAAACTAACACCTGACTCACATTCAGATTTGTTTTCTGTTTTTTCTGCAGATTTATTTTTATGACTTCTTTGTGTTTTATAAATTTCTCTGCAGTTTTTATTAACTGACTTTGTTATTCTGTCACATTTCTGGCTGTTTTGTCTCTAATAAAATTGTATTGTGTGTTCTGCAACCGTGTGTTTCTGTACAGAACCTTTTATCATTGTTTTAGTGCAGTGATTGGTTTAGTCTCTCTGTTGGGGTTTTGTATTTTCTTGCTGTTGTTTTTCAGATGTTCTGCTGTTTATTTAATTGTGCATCGTTTACTTAATTTAAGTTTTTCTCTGCAGTCCTGTTGCATCTGCGTGAGTCTGTTTTTTTAGAGATAATGTAAATGCGGTTCATGTCATGAAGAATGACCGTCTGATCTACAGAGGAAAACTACAGACAAATGGCTCTTTGACTCCTGCAGCTTCACTGTGAAATAAAACCTGTTCCTGCTGGTGTTTGCTGGTGTTTCCACCTTTCAGAGCAACCTGATGAACTCACTCAGGTATCTGCCTAGAACACTGAGGGGCAGCGAAAAGATGCTGTTGATCTCATGTTTCCCTGCATTGAAATGTCAGCCATGCATCATGACCTTTAAGGTAATGATCAGGTTTTCCCAGAAGAAGGGAAATCTTTCAGCTATGATGATTAAAGTGAAGCAGAGGTGTGAACCAAATGAACAAACGTTGCAGATCCTGGATCTCAGTGAACGTAACAGATGATGTGGATATTTTGCTCGACAGAAGCTTATCCCTGACCCTGCAGATGCTTTTTGATTCTTCTCTTTGTGTCTTTGCATCACAGATAAATGTTACACCTCATTTCCACTGAAGCTGTGGTGATTATTCCTCATCGCAGGCAGAAAGCTCTTTGTTTGCTGATGAAGATGGGAGCCATTTTTTGTTTGTGCAACAAAGAGTCTCTGATGTAAACTGGGAGGAAAAGCTGCTGATTTGTTCTCTGTAATTTTTCTCTTTTCTGACAGAAGCTGCTCGTTCTGATCTGTTTTTATCCTTCAAACAGCGCATGGCTGCTGGACGCTGAATATTCTTCATAATTCAGCCGCTCTCTGAGCTTCAGCATTAATAATTCATACAAACAGTTTGATGTTTTTTCATTTGCAAGTTTTTGCTTTTAGATTTAGAGTGAAATCTTGTGCTCAGGCACTTCACTAACAGCTCAAAGAATCCAGGATATCCATCAGTTTCAACCTTATTCTTCAAACCTTCCAGCTTTGTTTTGTCAGGAAAATATTTTAGAAAATATCTATTTCTGTTATTTTCTTTCCTCACCGTAGATTTTCTGTATGCCCTGCAGGTCGTCCAGAGGCAGCTTGAAGTTGTGCGTGTCCATGTACTGGTAGAAAGGAGCCATGATGGCACTGGGATCGTTGGAGTGCTCCAAACCCAAGGCATGGCCCAGCTCGTGGACCGCCACCAGGAACAAATCATTACCTGGACAAAAAGAAAGGCAGGTGATCAAAGAGCGAAAGCAGCTTTGTGATTTTGTGAGCCAGCCTTAACGGCTTACAGATAAACTCAAGTCATCATCTTCCTGTTAGAAACAGAGCGAAGCTTTTCCAGCAGGAAGACAATGGAAATAACCAAAGATGGCGTCAAACATTCTAATCCACTGGTCTGAGATGCTGTCCAAATTACAGTAAAGTCTGTTTTTATCACACACACACACACACACACACACACACACACACACACACACACAGTTTTTAAATATA